>NC_037540.1:2234791-2262008 GCF_001531365.2 Cynara cardunculus var. scolymus
AAAAAATTTAAATGAAAAAAAAAATTCTTTTTAAATCATCATAAAATAATACAAGAAATCTTGTGGTGAAATTTTGTGTTAATAATATTATTTTTAAGCAGTTTTATTTTAAATTTATACAATAATATTGACTATAGAACTGGTTTTAGTAACTTGATGTTGATATTTTTATATTTTATTATATATTAACCAGGGATTGACATTAATTCTATCATTTACCCTTGTTGCGTTAACGTCGAAGAAACTATCGAGCACTGCATCTTCGAATGTCCCTCTAGCTGTTCCTTGTCGTTTGGCTTCATTCTGATGAAGAAAAAGTAGATCGATGAAACACAAATCAAATACTTAAAAACCGATCTTATTATAAATTATATAATATTTATATATATTATATAATATATATAAATGGAAAATAAAATTTTTAATTATATAATATTTATATATTTAACAATGGGAAATAAGTTAAATATTTCCAAATTATGTAACGGTAGAAACGAAAAAGACCCATCAATTTAAAAAATTTATTTTATATAATTAAAAAAAAACCAAATGGTATGTATTTCTGTACACAACTTTCAAAGAATCTCTGAATCGACGTGTTCACCAAAAATTACAACAAATCATAAATTCAAAATATATTTAATGAAATTAAATTAATTAATGCGAATCATCAATCCAACGCTTGATATCGATTCTTATGCTGATGAAGATCGTACGGCTGCCACAGATAATCCAACGGACAAGCTCTCCGTTCATCCAATCTCACCCATGGTTTCCCTTTACCGCTCCAATGCAACAGACTCACCGGACCCGAATGTAGTGACCGGCAGCTACCTTTCACGTTATCGCCGCCGAGTCCGTGTTGGTTCCACCGGTGGTCAATCGGCTCAATGTTTCCGGCGAACACCAGTAGAAACGGCGGCAACGAACCCAACTCGTAAATCCTCTTTTTTCTCTGCAATTCCATCCAGTTTTCGATTCTCTGACGGTAGCTGCCGGATCTCCATTTAACCATATCCATTACCATAACACCGGTGTTGAAATAACACGGGGTTTTGGATGCGAATACCCGAGACATTAACGGGTCGAACCAGAAGATATCGGTGAAGTATTTGGTGAAGTTTGCGTGGCAGTATTCCGGAGCTCCAATTACTCGGTTGTTTTGTAAATTGATGCTCCATAGCTTCTGTATATCGTCGACCAAAACGACGTCGGAGTCGAGGTAAATAACCCGGTCCACAGCCGGGTCAAGTATTTCGCCCAAATAGTTACGAGCGTAGTTTAACGGGTTCTCAAGCGCGACCCGAATCGACGACGATATCAGATTTATCACGGTGTCTTCCCGGAAAATGTAGACTTTGAAGCTGAGCGACGGGAAGGTATTCCGGACGATCCGGGTCAAGACCCGTGGACTCGCTGGATCGAACTCGGCGGCGATGATGTGGAAAAACACGTTTTCTGGACAGGAAGCATGGCGGAGAACGGAGTGTATGGCGGCGATCGACCCACGGAGGTACTCGGAATCGAGTGTCATTGCAACGTGGATGGTTTTATTGGAGCATTCGACACCGTTACGGTACTCCGGCGCCTCCACGAATCCGAGGAAATCCTCTCCCGCCTGAACTAAATTTTCTCCGATCACCGGAAAAGAACGAATTCCGAAGCACATCAACGGGAGAGAAAGTAACAGAAAGACGGAGACGATAACATCGCCTTTTGACGGCCTCCCGCGACTCCGACTGCTACCCATCTCCGGCGTCGGTTAATGAATCATATACAATGGAGGGTGTATGTATAGCTCTCTTTCTCTCTCTCTCTCTACATATATATATACCTATCTTTATATATATAACTTGGTCTGTGTGTATATATACATACAGGGTTTAATATGGAGGCTGCGTCGGTAATTATCAAAGTATCACGCGCTTTATTGATGCGTGAGAAGACAAGAGAAAAGAATGCTTTGATATTGAAGCGGCGCATGGATTACACGCGCTGGTTAGTTGAGCATGATTGAAAGTCATAGTTGGTAATTCATTTTCCAGCTCGAAAATTGTTAAAACCAGAATCTAAAATATATTGTCCAATTTAGTTATTAAAAAGTGACATTTAAACACTCCAATTCATATTAGGAAAATGTTTGACCTTGCTCCATAATACTTTGATGGTACTAAAAATGTAAAAATAGTTTTCAAATGTTTACTTATAGGGTTCGCTATTGTTAATCTCATCTCCACCTCATGAATTGTATTTGATACAGAAATTGATTTGATATATCTTATTATTGTTGATGTTCAAGTACGGCTATTTTTAATTTCCTTTAATCTTAAAAAATAGCATTGAATTTGTAGTACTAAAAAATTCGTATTTTAATTAATATATTACTAATTAATTAGTATAATGAAAAATGTAACCCATTCTTTTATTTCTTTGGGTCACCGACCATCCCTCAGGAGTTTTGGGTTATAATAGAAAATAGAATATATCAAAAGGTTAAAAATGATAAATCAAAAAGAATATAATAGTCAAAATGAAAATTATGAAAAAGACTTTAAAAGATTGTTTGTCTACCTTTTAATAGTTCTATTAAAAGACAAACTCTAAATTATTAAGAGGTGAATCTTGTTTGGTAAAAAAGTCTGTCATTTGATGGTTCTAAAACTCTTGGAATGATTTTGTATCATGTGTCTCCCTTAATTATTAAGCACCCCTATTTCATTATAAACAATTAGCAAACAATTATATTTCATTTTGCACTATATCATGAAAGCCTCTTAATCATTCTAACCACTTAATCATTGTACACCAAATCATTCAACAGCTGACAAACAGCCCCTAAATATGAAAATGATATTGCATTGTTTTTTGGGACTATTTGTATTTTAATATAGAGGGGTGCAAATGGGGTAGGTTTTTATAGGAGGGGTACAGATAGAATTTGCCTATTTATAATACAGTAATTTAAAACATTATATTTAAATTGTCAAAAGACTGATAAAATTTGATATTAGTTTTGTAGACATAAAGATAATCTTTAAATTTTGTGTATAAAGTATTTGAATTATTTTGTTGTAAGTTTAATTATGTTGTGATATTTTATATGCATGTTTATTTGATAGCAGTTCAATATATGTTAAAAAGGTTTTCTTATTTATTATAATGATTTTGCATATAATTTCAATTTTGGTATAAATTTATAACTATAAACACTTGATGTAGATATTGCTAAGTATGAAACAAGTATATTTCATAGCATTTGACTTTGTAGCTTTTGGTAACGTAATTCAATGTTATAATCGGAGTGTACCTTATTTTTCGACAATTACACGTTATATTGAAATAAAAAATGAAAATTTAATTACAAACAGATACTGAATGACAAGTAAAATCTTAATCAATAAGGTTGAATGTCAGCAACAGGAAGGTGTTGATTTATTAAATTTTATTGTTTATTATTCTAATTAACATATATTTAAAATGAAAAATTATAAAAACACACTAGAAATAATGTTTAGGGACTGTTTGACAGTTATTGAATTGTTTGGTGCCGAATGATTAAGTGGTCAGAATGATTAAGAGGCTCTTATGATGCAGTGCAAAATGAAATATAGTTGTTCGATAATTATTCATAATGAAATAAAGGTGCTGAATGGTTAATAAAACTAAGGGGTTGTTTACCAAACGCTTACTCGGGTAAGCGATTACCAAGTCATATTACCTAATCGGATGAATATGGTAAGGACCAATAATCTTACCTGGTAAGAGCGAGACAAAGACCAAGAGTCTTACACGGTAAGTGAGAGCGACGACTATTACCATGGTAAGCACTTACCAGATAAATTGTTGCATGCGATGTCTTTTTGGTGACTAAAATCCTACCCTGCAAGTATATAATAGTGTTAAATTTTATTGGTAAGCACTTACCGGATAGGTATTTGGTAAACGACCCCTAAACTTAAACTACCAATCGTAAACGCATTTGAATCTTGTGAAGACATTATGAACACCATGATAAAATAATTCATTAAGCTTGTTTACGTTATATGCATATTTAGGGGCTGTTTACTTGCAACTTAATTATGCTTATTGGTCTATCTGGCTTATTCGCACAGCCCATTTGGGTTGTTTACTTACGACTTATTCGCACAGAACATGACTTAATCGCACAGATAGAAATAATGTGTTGTCTCCATTCAGCCATAAAAATGACATCCGTACCCCTTATTTAAAGCATCACCTCTTTCACAAATGAGACATCCCATCGTCAATCTCTTTATGATTTTTTGTTTTGATGTTCAAATAATTAATATTGGGCGTAAATCGGTCATTTATGTCATTTAGACTGTTGGTTCAGATAAAAAAGTAAACAACACTATCCATTTATCCAGATAGACAAATTTATCCAGACAGACAAATTTATCCATACAGAACTTAATAAAAATTTTATTAAACATCCCCTTAGTTGTGCATGTGTTGTGTATGTTACGAAAAAGGAGAGAAAATAGAAAACATATATGCATGAAATTTCTCAAAAAAATATATTAATATGTATTTAATAAATACCAATAACTATCTTTTTAATTATCTGTTAATTAATTATAATCATTATTTTAATTATTTGATTACTAGTTAAAATAAATTACGAGTGTTAATATTTAACTTAACTACATTAAAAGAAATGTATTTTATCTTGAAAAATCTATTTTCAAAACACAATTTTGATAAACAATATAATATTTTTATAATAATTAAAATATATTTTATTTTTTTAAATACAATTTGTACTAAATTAGTACTTTATAGCAATAAAAAATTTAATATAAGGAATAAAATTTAATCCAAGCTGGACAAGGAAATTGGGAAGGTGAATAACCAGCTGTCAAACTTAATGGCGCGCCAACGCGCCAGCTGTAGGTGCAAGGAAAAAGTTAAAAGTGTATTTGTGGGCTCTGCTCAGCTCCAAAATTTGATGTTGACGGCTTAAATTTGCTCCTGTCAGTCGCATTGGCTAGTGGGTCCCACTGCCAATTGTCCACGTGCCTCCACGCCGTTTTGTTTTCGGGACAGCTCAGCGCCACTTTGTGCTCTTTCCTCTCATTGGCTACAAACAGACCAAACAACACATTTTCTTTTCGTTTTTTCTTTTATTTTTTGTGGTGTAACATAAAATGTATTCACATAAATATCGTAAAACATTGAACCATAAACACAAATGTGTGTACATTGAAACATGGGAATTAGAGAACTGTAACAACTTGGATCGTATGAATAGAAAATAAGATCTGTGAGTTTTTTATAAGTCTCAAGTTATGAGTTACTATCAACTTAAATCATGATTTTAAGTTGAATTTGAAGTTATTGGACCAATTTGTTATTTTATGCTTTGGGGTGTTACCATAACGAACATCCACTAACTAAGGGGCTGTTTGTTAGTTTCTGAATGATTGGTGTAGGATGATGATTTGGTTAAAATGATTAATAGACTCTTATAATATAAGTCTCATTTAATAAGCTGGATATGTATCAGTTATACAAGATTGTTACTGTTTTTTATTATAAAATTTAATCAACATAATGATTTAAAGTTTGGTTGCTTGCATATGTAATTGTTGGGACTATGATTTTTGTAGAATACTTTAAGCAAATTTTCACAAAATTAAAATATAAAATTAGAAAGAAAAAAAAAAAGATTACACATATATATGTTTTTTTTGGACATTTTCTAAATTTGTAAGTGGTTGTCTCCTTCATGTGGATCATAGAATATGCCTTTTTATATTATAGACCATGTGGGTTTCATGATCAATTTATTATTTCTTAAAATAAATTCTAAAACATATTTCTTCCCATTTTTTTATGATTTTTAAATAAAAAAATTTAAGAAAAACTTTGACTTTTTTTTTTTGGAATTTTGAATAAGAAATTTTAGGTAAAACTTCAAGAACAAATTTTTCTATAAAGTTTTTCAAATATATATTATTGAGCAAATTATATGAAAAAATGACGTACTTTTAAAACTTTCAACATGGTAACCGGTTGCAGCATTAACCGGTTACCATGTTGATGTTGGTATCCAGCTCAATATTATTTGCTGAAGTATTAACCGGATACCACTCACTCGTTGCATCAGCATGGTAACCGGTTAATTCTTCAACCGGTTACACAGATACTTAAATATTTAAAACTTTACATCTTAAGTATCAAAATTGAAGTTAAGTACGTTACCTATAATATGAATCAAGTTAAACTATATTATTTTTTCATGTTGCTCAATAATATTTATATATGACAAATATTTATACATAGATTTGAATATTTGGTTTCTTAAAAGGCTGAGCTCTATCGATACCCTGAGTACTAGTGTCTAACGACAATTTAGTTTGTTAATAAGTTAACACGTTATTTTTTGTTCACACAACTATTACATGTTTTTCACAACCTTAACATTAATTTGCTTTTTATTATATCTCACATTCAACATAAAAAATTAAAATGGATCAACATATATATTTTATCTGGTAAAAACCTATCTGTATTATATATCTATTTAAAATTCCACTCAGCTAAATTGTATGGGTATACCACTAGCATCAGCATCAGAATGGACAAAAAAAGATAATAAAAAAAAATGGAACATGATTGACATTTTATGTTCCCGACTTTAGATCAAAATGCACACAGTAGCATCACGTGTGTACCTTACTAGTTATTATAGAAAATAGCACACATCTTAATGACATTTATTAAACATCTATTAAAATACGTATTATAAGTATTTTTACATGATCGATCGATAATTTTCATTTTTTTTTCAGGTTTTTTAATAACAAATAAACCCTATTAAAATTCGTTTGAAATATTTCGTTGTATCTAAAGCTCGTGATGAACGAAGAAAACATCGGAAAGAACAAAACAAGATTCGTCGGAATGACACGTAATTTTTTCTAACTTACAATATTTAATGCGTAAAGTACAACAAATAACCCAAAAGTGGTTTGTGATCATCTCAAAATACAAATGGAAACAAAAATAACGAAAGGGACAAGTTAAAAATTGGGAAAAATATCTAATAAAAATAAATAAAATGAATAAAAATATAAATATAAATAAAATGAAATAAAAACAAATAAAGGACAAGGAGAGGTTGAGAAGGTAGGAGAGAGTAGTTGTGAGAGTGGTGGTGCACACATGATACACAAGGGACTTGTGTACAGGATCCTTTTCCATTGAAGAGAAATTACAAACAAAAGTTAAGGTAAAAAGTGTAAAAAGTGATTTGAACTCATGATATTTTTAATCTTAAAGCAACTTTCAAGAATTATGTTTTAAAAAAGAATTGATCTGGTGCTTTTCGTTAGTGTTGGTCTATTGAAACTCTTCAATTAAGATTGATTTAATGGTGGAGATCTATTTTTACCATTCTCACCGTAATTTTTATTTTCACTGGAACCTAACACTATAAATAAATAGTTAAAAAAAATAGAGTAAACTATAAATTTGGGTCATATGCTTTGTCAAAAATAATAACTTTTGTGTTTACAGTTTTAAAATTACAAGATGACTATCGTGGTTTTAAATTGTTTGAATTTGGTCCCTCTTTTTAACGGTTGTTAAAAAGTAATGTTAAATGAGGGGCATTTTTGTCATTTTATTGAATTTTATTTGTTTCTTTACCAAATCAAACCGATTTTATGGTTTTGGTCTATATGGTTTCTTGATTGGATAAAAGACAAAAAAATCAATAAAGGAACACAAATGTTGGTTCAAATCCATACGTTCTTACAAACCATAATGATCATCTTGTAATTTTGTATCTGTAGGTACGAAAAATGTTATAAAAAACAATAGGGGCTAATAGTCTAATGAATATTAACAGGGTCATGTAGCAGGACGAAACCAGGCTGATTTTATTGAATTGGGGTAGTGAAAATACGGGAATTGAAAATCATATTGTATGATACGAGTTTGATCATAAACTGAATATTGAACGGGATTCCAATTTTGAGTTGTGATTCAAACATAGTTTCTTATCTAAATGACGAAGTCTCATTAGAATGAAATAAAAACATCTGATTTAGATTGGATTGTACTGATAAATGATATTTTTATTATATCTAAAACAAATATACGAACCAAATATATCGGTTTTTATAGTTTCTACCAAGTTTTGCATTCGCTTGCATAATAAAATAATTATGAAAATTGATAATTAAATTAAATGTTGAAAAAATTAAAGTTAAAATATCAACCTTACATTTTTTTGGACACAATGATTTTGGGAGCCCACGTATTCTTTCGGTTGACCAACTAATTAAAGAAACTTTGAGTAAAATAATGAGTATTTTTGTTAGATAATGAGAGATTTTTGTTTATGAAATCAGTAAGAGACTGTTTACTAAACGCTTACTAACTGGATAAATTTCCTTATCGGATGAATATAACAAGGGTCAAGAATCTTACCGGGCAAGAGCAATGAGAATGATGGAGAGTATTACCTGGTAAGTGAAGAAGACGACTCTTACCCAGTTAAGCGCTTATCCTGTAAATTGTTGCATTCGATACGTTTTGATGTACTAAAATCTTACGCATCAAAATAAATTATAGTGTTGATTCATATCGATAAGCACTTACCAGATAAGGATTTGGGTAAACAGTCCCTAAGAAATTGTTTGTTTTTTCTGCTAATTGAAATTAAAATATGTTTGTTTTTAAGTTGACCAATTTTATTGAATTTACAAACTTATTTGTTCAATCATAAATAGTGTTTTCTTAAAGTATATTAAAACGCATTAAGTACACTTATGGTGCCTAACTTAAACAGCGTTAACTGAAACTCTGATAGAGCTTCATGTGCCGCTCATGCAAGTGGTAACTTCGTCTTTTTACGCTTGATCCATCCTCCCCACCTCTTTCTTAACCCAAAAAAAAAAAAAAACACAAGAACATAGAATTCATCAACAACATCAGATTCTTCAACAAGAACATCAAATTCATCGACAACGTTAGACAACAAATCAAGAAACAAACAGATTCATATGCAAATCAAAATCCTAAACCATTCAGATTGAAAAGCGTAAGAGGAAGTAGATTGGAAGCAGAAGCATATTGAAGTAGATCTCGAATATAGTGTAATACTTTAAATTGAACCTTGAAACTCAAGATCAATCAGCAACACTACAACCGGTGATGTATGAAGTATAGTCAGTTTGCAAGTGGGTTCAAACGTATCGAACAACTTGAGAACAAAGCAATGACGAGAATCACCTGAATAGAATCTATAAACCGTTTTTCCTCTTTGGAATCGACGAGTGATCTGTAAGTGGGGCCAAATAGGACACATGTACAATTCTTCCTCTTCCAAATCGTATTATTCCAAGATTGTGCAAGCACGGGGTTGAGGAGTGAGCTCTCTAAACAAATCAGTAGATACCGTATTCACAAAGTCTAAACAAATTGAAAGAACACGCGGTACATGGTTGTTGGATTGAGTTGGGAAGGGGTTTGATTGGCGATGTGTTTCACTGCTTCTCATTTGGGGTTGATTTAGAGTTTAGGTTTTTCCCCCACAAAACACGGAAATATTAAAATGACAAATTTGCCCATCATGCGAAGGGCACAAGGGTGGCTGACAGATCACATTTTGACAGTGTTAAATATAGGGACCGAATTGTTAAGAAAAGTAATGGTTAAAAATTATTGACTTAAAGGGTCTTGATCCAAAAATTGGATTACAAATCAACCTTTTTGTTTAAAATATCTGATGATTAGATTTATGTTTCCCGAAATATAAACGAAAACAAATTTGTTTTGATTAAATATTTAAAATACGACGTAATATACTAAAATGAAAGTTTTTAATGGGTTATATATTGATTTTATTTGGTGCATGTGGTTTGTCGAAAATAGTACTATTTGGCCTTATAGTTTTAAAATTACAAGATGACATTATGGTTTGCAAAAACATATGGATTTAGTCCGTTTCTTTAATATCGTTAAAAATTTCGTTAATTGAGGGGCATTTTCGTCATGTTTTTGATTTTTTTACCCAATCAGAATCAAATTTATGGTTTTGGTTCTTGTGGTTTTACTCTCGATAAAAAGAAGAAGAAAATGCCTCTCATTTAACATCATTTTTTTATGACTGTTAAAGTGATGGATGAGATCCGGCCATTGTTACAAACATGGGTAATCGCTTATCAAGTCACTTTACTTTATCGGATGAATATTTTAACGATCAATAATCTTACCTGATAATGATGAGGCAAAAACCAATAGTCTTACCCAGTAAAAGAGAGCGCAAACTCTTACCATAGTTGGCGTTTATTGGTGTCGTATACAATGCCGTTTTTGCTGACTAACTTACTCAATAAGTAAGTAATAATATTGAATTTTACCAGCAAACACTTATTAAGTAAGTATTTAGTAAAGGACCATTTACTCTAAAAAAATAATAAAACAAAAACTTTTAATTCAAGTTTAAATACCAAATCATTTAATGGTCTCGTATTTTAAGAACCATCGATGACGGTGGCCTTAAAAAACCTGTGAAACGAGCTCAGGAAAGATCGAAAGGGTCACAGTCGCGCGGTGTCTTTTTTTGTCATTTACTTTGCCTTTTTCTTTATTTATTAATCACCTTTAATTAACTAATTAAATTATATAAATAAATAAATTAACAAATACTAATAAGTAGTAAATAAAACGGGTCCCATTTTTAAATATAAATGATTGCGTCAAGAAATTAACAATAAAATGACATGACACCTAAATAATAATTTGATTAGGTGGCATGTTGCCATGTACATATTAATGCACCAAAGACATGATTATCGACACCCCAATCGACTTGACACGAAACCCTCTTTTAAGTACGTTAACAAGAGGGGGTATTTTCTGACTCGTACAACACCTGATGCCAATGGGAAGACAAAAGGGGAGGGGGCAGATCGGGATCGAATCTGGGATGTGTATTGTATTTAGATAAAGTCACTCCACCGTTTTACCAACCGAGCTACTACGACACTAAATACATGATAATAAAAAATATTTTTTTTATGTAAACATCCAATAAAATTAGGTTGAGTTCCTCAAATCAAACGCATCAAGTACAATAATGGTCCTTAACTTTTACTTTTCTTAACACGGTTAAATTATGGTCCGTTAGACCCTCATGTACCCTTCACGGTTAAATAATGGGTCGATTTGGATATTGGAGCGAGGGTTTGATTTACAAGGTGGTCCCCTGCTTCTCATGCTAGGAGGAGAAGAGGGATTAACAGATGTTATTTTAACATTGTTAAACGTAGAGACCAAATTGTTATAAAAACTTAAGTATTATCAGTGTGCCTACGTGCTTGACAGACTCGATCCAAAAATTAGGTAAAGACTAAAGATGTAATTCACTTAATTTTTTTTTACTTTATTGTAAATGATGACTAAATTTATATTTCCTAAAAAAATAACAGAAATAAAATCTATTTTATTTGATTATTCAAAATATAAGTTGTAAAAATAGATTTTCTATGAATAAACGTTATCCATAGAAAATAATAAATGCAAAAACTATAAAATACCAAATTATTTTACCAAGTTGATTTAATTGAATTGGAGTTGTTTGTTTATCTTTTAATAGTTTTATTAAAAGACAACTTCTGAATTATTAAGAAGGGAATCTTGTTTGTCAAAAAAAAGTTTATCTATTAATGGTTCTAAAACTTTCTGAATGATTTTGTATCATGAGCCTCTTTTAACCATTAAGCGCTATAATTTTATTGTAAACAATTACCAAACAATTATATTTCATTTTTCACTATATCATGAAAGCATTTTAATTATTTTGACCACTTATTCATTATGTATCAAATCATTCAGCAACTACCAAACACCTCCTAAGAATCACTGAAGACGGTGGACTTAAAGTATCTCTAACTGTTTTTCTATATTTTTCTAAAATAGAGAATTAAAACATGAATTTTCTAAGAGATTTTAATACAAAATATATTATTATAATATTATCTAGTTTATTATCCTGATATATTTTTTTATAAAAAAAATAATAACTCAATCTCATTGGTTTTATTGAATAAAATAATCATTTCTCTCTTCCAATGTTAAGTTTTAAAAAATTCTCTATATTTAGAGTTTCTTTATAATCCTCTTTTTTTAGAAAACAAGATAGCAAAACTATAAAAAAATATTAGAAAATAAAATATCATTTTTCAATTTTAAAGAAACTGTTGAAGATGCTCTTAAAAAATCATATAAAAACACCCAACTGATAGATAGGATCAGGGTCAGGGCAGGATCAGACGATAATTTTTTTGTCATTTAATTCACCTTTTTATTTATTTATTTAACACCTTTAATTAACTAATTAGATTTTACCCAATTTTAAAATTTAAATAATTAAATTAAAAAACAGTAATAAATAAAAATGTCCTACTTTTAAATATAACTGCCGTCAAGAAGTTAACGATAGAATGACGTGACACTTCAATGATAGCCTTTATAAAATTTGGTTTGGTGGCATATTGCTATGTAAATATTAATAAAAATATAATAAAAAATAGTATTTTTTTCAATATAAAATGATGTAAATTTAGGTTGGTTTAATTGGTGTTTTTAAAAAAAAAATTATTTTCCAACACTATTTTCATCGTTAATTTGTCATTATTATTATTAATTAATTAAAAAGATCATGGTTACATTTTTTTTAATTTGAAGTACAATGGGGACTTTTGTTTCAGATTAAGAATTTTTTTTTTGATTAACCTGGATATCTAACCCGTTATGTGAACCAACTAATCCCAGGACGACTACCTGCTTTGCAGACAGTCTTAAGTCATCGCATTTGAATTTCCGTGGCCACAAGGAGATTTTTATTTCTCCTTGGATTTGAACTTGAGACCTCCTGGTACTTTTGACATTTGGAGCCAAGCTCAAACCAATCAGGCACCACCCTTGTGGTTTGTTTACTGAGTTTTGAATCGAGCTGGAAAGGAAAGGATTTTGAATCGTGGTTATGCCCTGCGATGAGGGAAGTGTAGCTACGAGTTATTTCCTATCGGCTCCAAACGAATGTATAGAGTTTGCTTAACTTCTTAAAAGGACATTTGTAATCACAAATCCATTGTATTAAAAGTACGTGTATGATGTATGCAAACTTTATCTTTGTCTGTATGATCACGCAATTCTTTCTTAACGAAGTTAAAAAGGAGAAGTTTATCAACCGGGATTATTGGTTCCAAATTTGGTCGAAATTATGTAACTACTCAAAATAAATATATCGTGATCGATGTTTTCCAATAGTCGAACAAGCGAGTTTTGGAATGTTTTATCTGTAACTACCACAACGAGACTATTTGCTATGAAACTTTACAAAACGGCGACCAATAGAATTAATATGTGCCGACTATAAGTAATGAAATAACGATCTTGTTTAAAGCATGTTCCTTTGCAAATTCGTTCGAGGATTATCTCAAAATAAAAGGTTTGCATGTCATGACGGTCTGATTCCGGAAAAACAATGATCACGAACAAGTTCTCACACAATTATCCCAACACGTAGTAGAGTTGGTTCTGAGGTGATATATTTACATAAACAACTGATTACAAGAAGATTACATTAAAATCCGTTCAGTATAACTCATCCATCGTAACCACCCATCAATAATTAGTACTATCAAATCATCGAGTCTTCGGCTAGATAGTTTACGCACGTATCATAGTCTTCATTTTCTAGTATATATCTTACCTGCTATATCAGATAGACAGAAACCATTAAAATATATACAGGGACCTCCCTTTCTTTATAAAGGGTCCGTTTAGAGTAATTCTCACATGGTATCAGAGCCGGAGTCTACATACCTTTTCCACGTGTTTTGACCTTGTTGATTTGCTGTATGGTCAAACGGGTTTGTCCGTCTGTTTCTCGTATAGGTAACTGCAATGAAACGAATCTTTTAACGAAAACATGCCAATATGTTTCTCGGATTACGACAAGAAAACCAGAAAGAGATTACTACTTACGCATTCAAACCGAAACATTTTATAGGTAGTAACTATCGATCTGGCATTTGCAGCATAAACTTCATCTACAAATCTTCCAGATTCTCTTGTTTTCTCAGAAGCATACAGGTCGAGAAGCTTGTTATCGACCTCGTTCATGGTAACGGCTCGAAGCTGATGTATCGTTTCAGATCATATCGACAAATAAGATAATATCCGTGCAAACACACTGTTGGGAAGTCTATACGACAACAAAATCGGCTTTACGAAAATAAACTCTCGTCCCCGCCCCGTTACCCGTCAAAGAGGGGAATCCTGACCCTGTTAGGGTTGGGTACCCGCCCTTGACGGATAAAATTTCCATCTATATGCACATTTGTTTGCTCCAAAGAATTTAAATCTATTAGAACATTTAGACATATTCGGTACCCATATAGCCGATTTTGTGTGAAAGTTAGAAATGAGCATGTCACCTGTCTAGATAGCTTGTTGATCAGCCTTTCTATCGAGAAAATTAGACCCGATGAATTCCCGAAAATTGTTCGACATTCATTTTCGAACTTGTCTTTGTAAGCACCGGTCAGATAGTTATGAAGAAGATCCAAGAATCTATAACAAAAATGGAAATAAAATCAAATATGTGAACACGACCACAACGAATTCGAACCAGTTCGGTTAAAAGGAGATTAAGCATACACGGGATATGAATCGTTTGCCAGCCGCTTGGCCTCTTCGAGCCTTCCGTAGAGTGCCTGTTAATTAAAGGAAGAGATCAAATACCATGATAGTAATAAATAGATGAAAACTAGAAATCTGGGCTTATAGCAGAATATGGTTTACTTGATGAAGTCTGAAGAAAACGTAGAAGGCATCATCTCCGTAAAATATCAGCGATCGATCTTCCTCCTGGACGATATCGACATTCTCACGATCGTTTGATGATGTTTCTTCTACTGCATTATCAGCAACTGCTTCACTGCCCAAAACACCTTCCTGATCGTAATTTTGTTCAATATTGTGCATGTGTGCTGCAAATCCCCCTTTTTCTAGATCTACAATGGGAGAAAAATCAATCTCATTCGTCAGAAACTCAAGGAAACCGTCGGTTCCCTCTTGCCCACGAGTTCCTTCCGGTTCGTTAGTAATTGGTGCATTATAATTCATAATCTGTTCATTGGAGATGCGGGTTTCTGCAATATGTTTGCTGTCATCAGTGCATCCTGCAGACCGGAGAAGAAGACCAAACATGGATTCTACTAATGAAGTCCAGATCTTCATGGCTCTATCAAGTTGTTCAGATGAACAAATATCTGAACAAGATTGTTCTATGAGCTGATACAAGTCTTTATGGATGTCCATGTCCGAGTAAACAAATTCCAGCTTATTGATGCCATTGATTTCAGCCAACAGATCTACAATACGAAAAGGGAAATCATGAATAATAATCATTCATGGTTAATGAAACTGGAAACCATGACGAGGGTATGATCAGATTACCGTTATTAGACAAGAACTTTGAGTCTTGCTGCTCGAGATAGGCATCTTGATGATCTAGTGACATTTCATGGTTTACAGCGAAAACTGGTTTCCAAAGCTTATTGAAACCAGAAGAGAACATCCTCCATTCCTCTTTTTTCTGCTTCAGACGGCTTAATATTCTCGGCAGACTAAGAGATACATCAGTTCTTAGTTCCTTGATGACATTAAGCCCATAATCACCATAAAGAACTTTTATGCACCTCAAACTTGGACCTAAGTAACAAAGAGGAATAAAGTGGTGAAAAACAATATAAAGATGAGATTTTCTTCTTCTTCCGGTTAATGATCAGCATCTTACCGGAAAAGTACTCTTCAACAGGAAAGAGACCATCTATCTCGATAGATTTATCAGAAATCATCATCACTAATTTCTCTGCAAGTTCAATTGTAACCTTTACGCATTCGAGAGCCATGTCCATCTCATGCCTGAAATACAAATACCAATATCATGCACTACCTATACGAACATCATCTATATGTAGAGCGAGGTTCACGGGGAAATCTCAAAAAATTGAACCGAGAAACACCTTGGCAACCGTTTATCTGGACGGTATAGACGTGGGCATACAAGTAATTGAAGTTCTTTTTGGTCTTTATGCAGGTTATGCACATGTGCATACCTGAGAAATTTCTTGCAAAATACTTGTATGCATATGTGCATACCATCCAAAAGACGAGTTACCAATAGTTACTAGGGTGTTCCTCAGTTTTTCATTTTTTTATGGTTTTCATTTCAACACGCCATATATGAATACGAGTACGTGGCTAAAGAAGGATTTTTTTTTATTACAATTAAGCAATGAGAAAGGATCTTGGAAGTTAAGATCGAACAATACACATCTCAAAGCCTACCTCTCGTCTTCAAATTCAGATAACTTATCTTCATATCTGTTTTTGAAGGGATGTTCGAAATGGCGACCATACGAAGCAGACACCCAGTGATCGTTCAATACTTCTTTGTCTAGTTGCTTTCTTTGAGTTGTTGCAGGAATAGGATACTGTAATACACAAAATCCATTAATCGAAGATGGTAAAAAGAACAAGTTCAAAAATGGAAAATAAGAATTAAAAGTCTATGATGCAAGAGAAACTACATTTTTCGGGACAAGTCTGTAACTGGGAGTGCAACTTTCACAGTTAGATAAGTCAAGTTCACGAAGCGGTTTCACTTTGTTGTTGTCTTTCTTTGATACTCGAGACCGTTTCTTCTTTCCCTTTTCGACTGTAGGTCTACTGCTGGTGGCAGACCGTTTTCTCTTTCCCTTTTCGCTGATTTCTTGACCGATTTCCACCTTATTTTCGTTATGTTCTACGTTACCATCCTCGGTCTTATCACTGTGGTTGAGAACTTCACTGAATTCTTTCTTAAGGTTTGGATGCTCTTGGAGTAAATCATGCACCTAACAAAAATGAATGTTTCTTAAAACCAAAACTATCAAAACATAGTAGACTGAGTAGTGATGCTTAACATAATTAATCATTGCATTATGTGCTTTAAAACAAACACACACTTATTGATAAAGAACATAAATACAAATTCCAAATTTACCAAAGATTGCAGTTGTTGTCGATCTATGTTTTCCGTTTGGTAGTGCTTAATGCACTTCAAAAACCGCAGGTAGTCATCTGAATCGCGTACTTGTTCCCTCACCGTTTTACAGAGACAAGCCACTCGATCATGCATATCTGCCAAAAAATTGAATGTAAGGATCATAAAGAGCTCATAAATTTAATTAAGAAACCTCTTATTCTTCTATATTTGTCAATGGAACAACTTCTGCTCCTAGACAGTGGCCATCTAAGCATTCTGAATTAGATACCTGTGGGAAAAAGATTGAGAACAATGTCCTCAAGACTACGAACGTAGCTTTTGTACGTAGACCCGTGTTGCTTATGTTGATTGTGAGCGTTGTGGTAATCGGGAAATAAGTTGGTAAACTCCATATGTAAGTCTTCATGATCACGAAGAAGATCAGCAACCTGAGACAAGATGGTAAGAAATTCCACGTTAAAAACAGTTGCAAATCGATGTGTTAGATTCAATGACACATATATATACCTCTTGATGGACCTGAAAAACGGATCTTTTTCCCATTCGATACGAATTTAAAATCTCAAGAAAAGATGTGTAAATATCATAATTATCTTGTAGCCCCATCTGCAAGAAAACAGTCATTAGAATAATAAAGAGTAGTTTAATTAAGTCAAGTTGCTCTTATGATGTTATCACCTTCATATTGTTAACAAAGTTCATGGCTACTTCATCTTGAATCGGCTTCTTATATTCGCGAAGCTCGTCTTCTTGAGTGAGATTGAATTCTAATTCCTTTGGGAGATAGTTGTTAAAAGTTATAAGCAGTTCTGGATGTCCTGCAAATAGCTCCACCACCTTTTCTTTAACGCCGAAGAAGTCGATCCTACCAAAGGTATGATGGATGTTTTATAGGGGGATCAACTACAAAAATACGATGAAATCGGAAGAAGCTTTAAGTTACACGAACCTGTTTTTACGAAATTGTCGCATGATACCAAGAAACTCGGTATATTTATCGTCCGTCAGCGTCTCTTTTATGGTGTTGGCATACCTTAGGCAATCAGATTTTAGCAGTTGTTCTTGGTCTTCACCACCCATCATTTGGGGTTCCCTGGGATTTCTTCATCGGACAAGATTAAATGAATGAATTAAATCGTTGAGCATAAGTAACATAAAACTACTAAAAGATCAAATTTGTAGACAAGATTTTGCATTTAACCCGAAACTGCAGAGGCGGAACACAAATGGCCTGGATAAGTAAATAGTGGAGGAATCCAGAAGAATTTTATACTACCTTAATGGACTAGATTTGCTTCACTCTGTTGTAAAAAAAAAAAGCCCAGGGTCGAAGGCCTCTAAAGGCCATCCCCCTGGGAAACTAGAACACTCAAAATTCACTGAAAAATATATATATATATATATATATATCCAAGCACTTAATCTAGAATGATTAATCGAGATCTGAATACTGAGAAATTAATTCTGCCTTTAAAAAACAAAAGCAATATAAGAAGATTATTGAAGAGGATTTAAGTGATATCTAAATCTAATTAATGCGCTTAATTCAATTAAACAAAATCTGAATAGTTAAAGAATCAAACCACAAGCACTTGATGATCATGCATGACTTAATAGATTATTTAATGTTGATTAAAAAAATTATATAATACATACTCGGTCATAAAATAAATGTCCAAAATAAAAAAAAATACAAGTTTTTAAAGACATGTAACTATTACAATTTTCATTAAATAAATGATACAAAGAAATACTTTAACTTGATTCATATTTTGGGTAATGTACTTTAAAACTTTTATTTTTGTACCTAAATGTAACGTTTTTAAAATATTTAAGTACCTAGGTAACTGGTTGAAGCATTAACCGGTTTATCATGTTGATGTGATGAGTGATGTGGTATCCAACTCAGTATTATTTGCTGATGTGGTCAGTGACATCAATTTTTTTTAAATCTAAAATTAATATTCATCGGTTACCCCGATACTTAAATGTTTAAAACTTTACATCTTAGCTACAAAAATGGAAGTTTTGAAAGTTTGTTACCTAAAATAGGAATCATGTTAAAATACATTATGTTTTCTTACAATTTATCCAAATAATAATTATATGAGAGAGGATAATGAATTTCTCAAGCACTTGTTTTTTTAATATGGACATATATTTTAAGATAAAGTAAAATAAAATTATAAACATTCATTTTAAGAAGGAAGGTTAATATTTTAAATACCAATTAAATTACTCTCCACTGAAACCATTAATAACAATTAAATCGAGAATTGAAAGTTAAAATATTAAAAGAATTATTTTCAATTTTAATATATTTTTTATTTTAAAGATTTTAATATTAATTATCTTATTAAAACATTCTTTTAATTTTAAAAATTTATTCTTAATTTAAAATTTTCTCTTTTTATTTTATAGAATAATATAGGGGGTCTTCGGATTACTTATTTGAAACAATTTATATTTTTTTATAAAAAGTCTTTATCAACTTATTACAAGTTAGAACGGTTTAACTTCTTCAAAAACTTTTTATTACCGGTTTGACACCGGTATAAGCTGTTTATCCAAACACTCAAAAGTGTTTATTATCGATGTCACAACAAAATAAGTCAATAAATTGTTTTTATAAACAATCTAAACACCCTATAAATATCACGTTATATCGAAAAAGAGAACAAAAGAAACTATCGGAGATGTTCTTATAAAAAAAATGACTTGGAAAGACTACGATCTTTCACTCCAAGCAATATTCACACTTGAAAATCACACCAAATGATCACAAACTTTTGAAAAACAACGTTTAATCTAAATTTTAGGCTTACGATCCATCTCCGTTAGTCGGATCAAGGTTAGGGCTCTGGGCAACTTCATCGATGTCATCTCCAGACCTCGTCATCCCTGTAAAAACAACGGAACTCGTCAAAAATTAACCAAAATGTTTACCGACAATTGGAACCCTCATTTAACAATCAAACCATCAAAAGCCCCAGAAACCAAAGAAAACGACGGAAATCAAACGCAATCGCACCTTTAAATTGATCAGCGTTACCGGTTTTCATCTGCGAAACGAAATGTATCATATGAGTTTCGAGGTTTATTGAAAAGAAAAACCTCAAAAATTGCAGGAAAACACTCGACGATGATGAAATTTTCACTTAAAAATGTCACAATTAGTCAGGTTTCAACCAAATTCAGTTGCGAACCTTTTGAAAACTGAATGTATATATACCGTATTATCAACTGAGTGTAGATATCCTCTGAATTTTGATCCAAACACTGTATCTATCGATCCGACTGTGAAATCTAGAGAGAGAGAGTTTTGTGCATGTGTTGGCTTTAGATATAAGAGCTTGTATATATATAGGAAATGGAGTGGAGAGGATGATCACCTGGTGACCGGCAACCGGTTATGTGGGTGAAATGTACCAAAATGTAATAAATTTTTATTCATTTTTTATTTCGTGTAATAAATTCTTTTCTAACAAACTTTCGATATTTTCTATTTTTTAACACATTTTGACCTCTTTAGGAATCAATACATTTAAGAATTGTTTGGCAATTGCTAAATGGTTTAATGTAGAATGATTAAGTGGTCATAATGATTAAAAGGCTCTCATGATATAATGCAAAATGAAATATAATTGTTTAATATTTTTGTACAATGAAATTAGTGCTCTTAATGGTTAAAGGAGATCCAAGATACAAAATCATTTAGAGAGTTTTAGAACCATTAAGAGGTAGATTTTTTTTGCCAAACAAGATTCATCTCTTAACGATTCAAAAATTGACTCTTAATAGAACTATTAAGAGATAAACAAACAAACCTTATTTATATCGAGTGGAAATATATCTTAAGATGAAGAAGAAATCTAAATCCTTGATCACTTATCTCACTTTCATTCCATAAATTGCATTTATTATGGGAATTGATTTGGTGTACTGTATTAATGTTGATTTTCAATTAAGATTGATACAAGAATGAATTTTTTTACCTTTCTCACCATAACTTATATTCTCACATAAACCCAACTTTATTGAAAATGTAACAATAGAGGTTGTTTGGTTTATGTCGTGGAATGAAAATGAGAATGAAAATAACAGATAATGAATTCTCGTTTCCGTAGTTTAATCTAGAATGAAAATTTGGGTTTATAAGGAATGAACCCATTATATTATATAATACCAAACAATTTCTTGTATTTTCATTCTTATTGGTTACTGCTTAATATCACTAACCAAACACCCCTTTATCATGCACTTCTAACAGGTTTGAGAATGTTATTGCTTAACAAAAAAGACCCAAATTTTTTATCCAAAACATGTTGATGTTTGATTACTAAGCATAAAATAGTAAACTTCAACACTTTGTTATATTATTAATTGAGTAAAAATTTGCTTCTAACCAAAAAATTACTGGTCCAGTGATACTCGGGGTTACCAGTAGAGACATTGCCTGTTAAAAGACCAATGATTCAAACTTCACAAAATATAAGTGCGTATGTGGGTATTTACCATATATGAATATTCATTTTTCAGTCTCGAAATAAATGTTCACAATAAAAAAGACACACAATTTTAGAATTGTGTAATTATTAAACCTTCGAGAATTAAGTAAAATTACAAAATTGTCCATCAATTAACATCAAACAGATATAAATTATATGTTTATAAAATAACATATATTTTTTCGGATTTATTAATATGAAAAATTGTTTTCTTTCTGATCTTTTATGTCTGTTTTATTCCTTATAAAAAAAATATATAAAAATCTTCCTTTCTTTTCTTCCAAAATGGAGAAGTTTCATTTTGTTTTTATGTCAAAATATTTTTTTTAAATTATATTTTCACAATTATTAATACTTCTTTCATTTAGATAATATGATTATTTGTTCAACATTTGAATATTAATATATAAATTATTAATATATAAAATTTAAATATAAAAATTTGATTTTTTTAGATAAATAAGCTTGGAAAAAATAATCGTTGTAAATAAAATAAACACCGTTTTTATCTGAAAAATAATACTTCCCCCAATTATGTAATTAATTGTTTGAGATGTTGTTTGACAGTTACTGAATGATTTGGTGTTGAATGATTAAGTGGTCAGAATGATTAAGAGGTTCTCTTGATATAGTGCAAAATGAAATATAATTATTTACAATGAAATTATGGCGCTGAATGTTTAAAGGAGGCTCATGATACAAAATCATTCAGATGGTTTTAAAACAATTAAGAGACATTTTTTTTTTCAAACAAGATTCACCTCTTAATGGAACTATTAAGAAGTAAGCAAACAACCGCTAAAACTGTTTAATGTTTAAATATAAACAATCAGATGCATTTATGTAAATACCCTTGATTTGTAACAGACAAGGGTATGAACAAAATAATGTTTTTAAGTAATTCAAAAAATTAAACCTTAAACGACTTAATTTTGACCAATAATTAGTATTAGTCAAAATATGGTAAATGCTTTTCAATAAAGGTATTTTTAGAAATACTTTTTGATAAAGGTTAATGTTGAGATATTTATGAAAGATGATTATAATTCATTAATTATGATCAACATTTTGTATTATAAAACAATCAAGATATTTATGAAACTACATATTCACTAGATTAAATGGACGGCTGGGATGGAATTGCAATGGTTGTACAAATAGGATATGTTGTATAACAAACCACGTGTGTGTATATATATATATATATATATATGAGCTTAATCATATGAGAACTTCATATATCGTAATAATCGTGACAACTTTTATCTTAATGTATTGTTTCACATGATTTTTTTTCGTCTTAGACTAGTATAGAGATACTAGTCTAATGTATGGATAAACATATATTTGTTTCACAATGTTTTTGCTTCATATGTATGTGGTTTACAGTATGAAACTTTTTTGTGTGTAACTTTTATTTGACAAACATGCTAAAAGGATTCACATTGTGAAATAAATATATGTTAATCGATGTTATAAATCGTAGTTTTAGATGAAATAGTAATATGAAATATCACTTGATGCATCAATTCTCAAGATTATCACAATTTTATAGATAGAATAAATTTATATAAAAATTATTAAAAAAGATATTTCTTTTATTTTATGAAGACATATTTGGTATTTACTTAATTACATGTAAGTAACAGTATAAAAAAAAGCATGAAATAAATGGTCAATAAAGTGTGTTTTGCTTAACATTTGAAACCGTTCACCGTTAAATATGTAGTCAAAGATATCTGGTATCTTAAAATTTTATTAAAAAATTTCAACATATTTTTTTAAATAAATAATTAAAATTCAAAATTGTTTAAAAAAATTATATTCATCTTTAATAGATTTTTTATTGTAAAGACTAAAACATTAATTATACTATTAAAATAATTGATGTATATAAAATAAAATATTATTTATTTCTTGAAAACATTTATTTCTTAAAAACATTTTTTTCTTGAAAACATTTAAAATAAAGTAGTAAGTGACTAAACCGGTCAAACTGTATCACGAAAAAGTTGTCTGGTTTGACCGATTTAGGTGATTTGGGCCTATATATATAATTTATTATGTATTATATATTAGCTAATATATATATATATATATATATATATATATCTATATAGGGGAGCGATCAAATGCAAACCATTCAATTTGTACAAACCGTGCAAACCTCATTCAACCAATCATAATTTTTCATTTTGTTCATTTTTTTGTAATTATGAGAKKATGATTAATCATTTTTATTGTGGAGGGTGTTAATYATAGATATTATCATCTTCATTATTTTAATTTTTAGAGAAATACATGAAACAGTTTCATTAATTTTAGAGAAATAYATGAAACAGTTTCATTAAGTATTATATGAAACAATTTCACAACCATATATGAAACAACTTGATCAAAAAAGTATTATATGAAACAATTTCACAAGATTAAACAATTTCATGAAAAATTTCATAAGATTAAACAATGAAATCGACGAATGAAGGTGGTTTGCACGGTTTACACAAATGAAGGTGGTTTTTATTTGATCACTCTTATATATATATATATATATATATATTATAAAATGTATGATATATTTATGTATTATAAACGTAATATATATATATATATTATAAATATTTTTATAATAAAGAATAACATGACATGTGTATATGTGTGTGTATGTATGTTGTATTATAATATAAGATAAATAATAAAATGAGAATCACGAAAAGATTATTATCCCGTGAGAACCCGATAAAAAGAATATTACATGATTTTATCAAAGCTATTATCAAAATATTGTTTCACTTAATGAAACGACAGATACACGTAAAAAAATTTCACATCATTACATGATGAACACATATATGTATAAAACTATCAGATTATGAAACAAATATATGTGAATCATTATCTTAAATCTTAGCATCTAATAAAAAAATAATGTAAAAATATGTATAAATCAGTTCTCATTATTTTATAACATTTTTATGATTCTCATTTGATTTAGCTTCATAATTAAATTCTAAATTCTCAACTGATTTAGACTATGCAATTACATTGTTATCCTTCCAAGATTACTTTAAAAAAATTAAAAAAGTTAGATCAACGGTCAATATGGTTTTTTAAGGGATGTAACCTTTAAGAGGGTTGTGTTTAATTTGAATTATATAGAGAAAGACTTGGGATCATGTGAGATCAAAGATTTTTCGTGAGACCCGTAAGACCAATTATCAACCTTTGGATTAGATCTACAATCTGAACATTTAAAATCACAAAATTGCCACGAGACTTCTCAATAATCATAAAATTGCCACTATAAAACTTTAGACCATTAGATCATTAATTTGTAAAGTTGATCAATGAACATAAATTGGTCTTACGTGTCTCACAAAAAAATCTTTTGTCTCACGTGAACCCAACCCGATATATATATATATATATATATATAGAGAGAGAGAGAGAGAGAGAGAGAGAGAGTTTTGAAATAATGTGAGTCCAAGTTATTTTCGTAAGACTCGTGATACCATTTTTTTACACTTCAAACTTCATAGTAAAACACTGTAAAGATAATCTTCATAGTTGAGCCCAATAAGTTTAAGAAAGGGACAATCTAATTTTATTGTTGGGCCCTTAAACATCATCATTTGAGGCCCAATAACTTTAGGGCCCTCTCCAAGTCTCCAACCTTAATAATGAAAAACATTCTTTTGTGTTTTATACTTAAAAAAACACTTTTAATATTATAATAATAAACCATATGATTTTTTTTCAATTATTTCTATTTTGTTTCATAATAATTGTGGTCTCATTCCAAAATAGCAACTTTTTTATGTCATTATACAAAATAATCATAAACTTTACGAAGCGGATTTTGCGAGCTCCACCTTTTTTCGTTACACAATCCCCATTATGAAACCGATTCAAAAAGCGGTCATTTGTCATTACATCTGGAGAATGTACTCATAAAACCCTCTTAAAACTTGTTGATCTAAATTGTCGGCTCGCAACACCCTCTTGCATTCTAAATGGTTCACATTTATGCTCGAATATGGCAGATAATGAACATAAGGTAAACTCTCAATCCATACTGGATCGGTTTCCTTTTAAACATAGATATGACATATTCAAATAGCTCATGAAATAAGAAACAACTGAACAAACACTAATTTGTGTTTCTCAAAGTTGCTTAGTTTCATGTTTGCTATGGTCTCAAGAGTTAATAAGATGTTTGGAAGTCAAATACATTTGGCGGTTTGAGTATTTTTAGCTAGATTAAAAACCATTTTCGATCTGAGCTCACAAACAATCGAAAAAAGCTCGACCAATACGGTATCTTCTTGAATCCTGAATGAACTACCTGACTGGCTGATTGAAGACCCCACTTTCATACTCTTATTAGGGTGTTGCTAGCCGCTTAATTTCATATTTTACCTGGTCCATGTTGTTTGATAGTTAAACACTTGTATTGATGCAAGTAAATCAAATATTTGGTAAACCCTTAATGGAAAAATTCAACTATATCACTTACTTATTTGGTAAGATTTTAATCTACCAAAACAACATTATCTAACAATTTATCCGATAAGCACTAACCATGGTAAGAGTCCATCACCATCACTTACCCGGTAAAGCTCTCCGTCCGTGCCTTCGCTCTTACCAGATAAGATTCTTATCCCTTGTCATATTCATCCGGTAAGGGAATGTGGCTTGGTAAACGCTTACCTGAGTAAGCATTTGGTAAACGACCCCTAATTCGTTTAGACGTGTAGTGGTTGATTTGATTAGCAAGTATTATAAACCAGGAGCGATATGGTGTCGTTTAAAATCAAAACCGTAAACTAAATCACATATGTAATTTGAGCTTTTATCCAAATTACATATATCTTAAACTACAATACATAGTGAAAAGCATCAATAGGCGTAACATATATAAATCCAAATGTATAACAAAATTTAATCAGATTTTTGAACACAAATCTAAATTCAGAAACAAACAATCGAACTCCGCTTTTCATAAAACTAGAGGGTCTAAGACACTTTTTTCATTTGAAGAAAGAGTAAAATATGTTTTTCACTCTTGTGGTTTCTAACAGCATGCAGATTTTGTTTCAGTGGTTTTGAAATTTCGATTTTCGTCCTTAAGGTCAAAACACTATTTTTAAGTATGAAGTACTCGCTAGAAACGGATTTTAAACTATAGGGATGAAAAAAGTAATAAATTTTAAATTACAAGGACAAAAAGGTAATGAATTATAAACCATATAAACGAAAATCTTACAATTTGAAAAGGTAAAGACAAAAATAGAAGTTTCCAACAAACCATAAATTTTAGTCCTTGTTAGTCTCGAAGGGTAAGGCAATAAACAGAAAGTAATTGTAGAAGGGGGGGTTGAATACAATTACACAGATTTTTTTCAACTTTTTAATTCTTATTGATTTATATCAAGAATTAATACACACAGAAAAACAAAAGATTGTTGCGGAAGATAGGAAAGGAAAACCTAACCTAAACAATCTTACAAAGAGAAGAACTTTCAAGAACAACACAAAGAGTTCTTGAAAGGAAATGAAGAACACTAAGAATCTTCACACACAGGAGAGCTAGGGAGTAGCCGATTGCTTT
>NC_037540.1:2262748-2264429 GCF_001531365.2 Cynara cardunculus var. scolymus
TAAACTATAAACATATATACAAACAAATAACGAATCAGAGATAAACAAATAAAGAATGAAAAATTTGAAGTAAATACTGAAAAAATCAAATTACGTTTATACAAGACAATGAATGAAATACTTACATGAAGAAATCAGTTCAGGAAGAAGAAGAAGTCACATAGGCAAGCTAGCAATCATCGTCTACTTCCATAGCATTTGGATCAGGCACTCCAAGAACATCTYTTCTCTTCAGTTCATCCGAGATCAAGGTATAGAATATTTTTCCGGCTTCACCAATTTTGATCACACTCAGTATCACGCGCAATAGCTGAGAATCAGCTATAGGTATCTCAGAAGCTCGGAAAAATCGTAGGCAACTACTCGCGTCCCAGAAGAATATTCCATGCTCAGGAGCGGACAAGATAGTTCCTTCCGGATGACAAACATCTGAAGGAAGGGTAAGATCAATATGTGGGACATCAGGAGCCTTACCTTCCTTTGATAGTTTCTGAATGAGTGAGTCTTGATTCTTGATGGTCTTCGAGGCAGAGGTAGAAGCAGATTTTGAAGAGCCAGCTTTGCTTAACACTTGCTTAAGAAAGGAGAGTTGTGGAGGGGAAGGCAGCTTGTAATGTATCTTGATCATCTGTATCTTTTTGAGAAGGCGATACAGATGAGTCAAGACATATTCCTTATACATACTTCTGCTTTTATTGAGAAACTTGATGATCTCCATCCACTCAGTAAGACCGTAGGAGTGGATCCAAGACAGCTTTTCTGTCCTCACAGCTCCGTTTTCTCGACCAATAATCAAAAGGATCAGATTGGAATCATAGGTCAATTTTTGAGGACCTTTGATTCTGGCATTGACGATTCGACTAGTAGTGTAGCGTCGGAGAATCGAGTCATTAAACCATTTAATTCTTTTTTCTTTGGTTTCGTCAGACTCAGATTGTGGGACCAAGGTGTGAGATCTGTTGGCTTCCTCAAATTGCTTTTGAAGAGCAATTGAGTTGGCCGCATCCTCAGAAGAAATACCTAGGAGCTGAATATCAGTTTCTTGAGGAAGTGAAGCTTTAAGCACAAGTCTGTCGGCTGCAGGGACTTCAGATGAAAGTCTAGCAGATTTAGCTGCTTTAGCTGCAGCAGCTTCTTCATCTATGGTCATCGGTGCCTTTCCTTCTCTGTGAGTTGGGACTAAGTCCCCAGAAGTAATGAGAACATCATCTTGAGAAGAAGGGATAGTACCAACCTCAACAGATACTGAAGGCATAGAACATGGTGACTCCCCCTCAACAGTTGCTGTGGCTCTATCATCATGAACTAGTAGCTCCCCCTCAATAGGAGCATCACCATCTGACTCAGCTGAGGATGAAGAAGTAGAAGAAGAAGAAGAAGAGTCGTCATCCCCGTTGACACTGGTAGCCGGATCAATTGTCTTCTCCCCCTCAGTGATAACAGGGGAAGGCCCAGCAGCAGCTTCAGAAGGACCCTCCACGTCGGCAGGTGGGGAAGGCACAGAAGCAGCAGCACGAGGATAGGGAGCACAGGTGGCACGAAGCAGACGTGAGACACCGCGATGAAGACCGCCGAGAAGATCATAATCGGACTCAACACGGCGACTGAGTCTGGCTAACATGACCCGGTCCTCTTTCGTGAACTGAGTAGGACCCAAGTCAACAGTGAACTCTGTATCTCT
>NC_037540.1:2264529-2268373 GCF_001531365.2 Cynara cardunculus var. scolymus
TAACCATGTTTATATTATTGATTACAAGATCAATACTCAAGAATTTCACCAAAATAGCCATTAATGAAGAAAATCAAAGGTATGGTATCAAGGCTTCTAAAAGGTTAGTATGAACTCACCTGTTGCTGCTGTTGGCCGTTGGTAACGAGCGCAGAAGACACGCAGCGCTTGCTGCTGTTTGCTGCTGGTAACGCGCGCAGAAGGCACGCAGCCCTTGCTGCTGTTGGCTGGTGGTCGGCTCGGTGCAGTCCGAGAAGCGACGAGAAAACGCAGCAGCTTGCTGCTGCTGCTGTTGGTGGTCGAGGCGGCACAAAACGCAGCACAAGCTGCTGGCTTGGTCTGAGAAGCACGCAGGAAAGCACAACACTGATGCTGTTTGGCGAGAGGGACGAGAAACAGTGCAGCAAAACTGCTGTATGACTATGGGAAAACAAGAACTAGTGCAGCAAGGCTGCTGTTTTGGCCACGGGAAGACAAGGAACGGAGGAATRGTTCTGCAGGGCCGCTGATCGCTGTTGATGCCTGCTGCTTGGCAAAACACAGCAGTGAATTCTGCACGGTGGTCCAAGCTGCGAAAACGGATGGATGTGCAGGCAGCACGGACACAGCCCTGGTGCTGCTGTTTAAGGTCCGAGAAGCGACAGAGAAAGAAGACTGAGTTGCTGTTGGTCTTGGCGAGGCAGCGAAGAGCACAGCAGGCTGCTGTTTGCTTGTTGTCGTTGCTGCTGTCCGGCGAAATGGCGAAGAAACAGCCCTCTGCGATCAGTTTGGCCGGCAGCGAAGAAATAGACGGCAGCCCAGTGTCGTTTGGTCGAGGGAAGCAGAAAGAATGCGCAGCGATTGCTGCTGCTGCTGGTTTGATGCTGCTGCTGTCTTGGCGAGGTACACCAGCGAAGGAGCAAACCCAGCGGCTGCTGGTTTGACGACGTGGTTAAGCAGCAGCGCAGACTCGGCTGCTGTTGGTGAAGCCCAGCAGATTGATGCGAGAAATGGCGGATGCATACGGTTGAAGGCTGAAAGTAGCGGTGGCCGGCGTTGAAATGGCCCAATCCGGGTGTTGCCGGTTCTTCCAAAAAGCCAACATCAGGTGAGGTTTACTACCTCTCTTCTTCCCTCTCTCTAACCAGCTGTTCTGCTCCCCTCCATCTCCCAAGGAAGGTTTTCTCTCTTAAAGTTAAGATAAAAAGAATGCCTCTGCCAGCTCTCCTCTCTCACGAATACTTAGGCTCAAAACCAACTAGATGGAGGTCAATAACCTCTATGGAAAGAAAGAAACCACAAGGGGAAGTGTGCACAACAAAGTACAAAGGGGTAGGGTACCTAGGCTGTAGGTAGAACCCCCCCCCCCCCTCACTCTACAGAAAAACAAGAGGGGACCTCACCAGCAAGATGAGCAGTAATCATATAAAAAGAAATATGAACGTACCTTTCAAAGAAAGGCTAAGAGACGTACAAGGCGAAGTAGGCTAAAAGAAAAAGAAGAAAAATAATAAAATAACTGAATAAGTAAAAGAAACCTACCTTAACACATAAAGAGGGGAAAAATTCCGGGTGTTACAGTTAGCATGCTTTTAATGAGCTTAAATTGTTGATGACAATGAGTTTGGATGCGTGTATAGCATGATTAAGCTTGATTGATAGCACTTAGAGTTGATTAGTGGTAGCATATCGGTCGAAGTAGACTATTGCTAATCACTTGAGCTAGTTTTGAACACCGTGAGACTTTGAGCTTATTTAGACTAAACACTTGATATTAGTCTCAAATTCATTTCTTGTGTGATNAATGGCCCAATCCGGGTGTTGCCGGTTCTTCCAAAAAGCCAACATCAGGTGAGGTTTACTACCTCTCTTCTTCCCTCTCTCTAACCAGCTGTTCTTCTCCCCCCCCCCAACTGCTCCCTTCAGATTTTCTTTCTTTTTGTTCTCTTTTTCCTCCAGAGCAGCGGCTCCATCTTCAAGGTGTAGCCTTTTTAACTCAAAAGTTACTTTCTACCCTTCCTACCAAGAGGTACAGAAGGCAAAGACCCAAGGATTAGAGGGGTATCTTCTAAGGTAAGGGAAAGGTATGATGGTTAGGGACAAAATATAGTGGGTAACACCCCCCCCCCTCCTTTTTTTAAAACACTTTTCAAAACCAAAAGATTTATAAAAGTCTTCCCTTAAAAGATTTAAAAGATAAAAGGGTCTAGGCTGTCCTTAAAAGATATATATATATATATATATATATATATATAAACAATATAGATAACTAGAACGCATACCACGTAGACGAGACGTAAGAAGGGAAATTACAGGTGTTACAATCCTCCTCACCTAGGATTAAATTTCGCCCTCGAAATTTCTCTTTTGATCAAGCGATTAGATGAGGGTAACGCCTCTTCAAGTCCCTTTCAACTAAACCACAAAGATTGCATGCAGATAAGACTGCAGTAAATGTAATAACTATTTGTAGCGTAGCCCATATCACTGAATAATGCAATGATTCAATACGATAGCGCATACAGTAATTATATATGTATTAATTATATCAAAGACAGGTTCAAGTCCCTACATACCGTACCGGTTGGGTGGTATTACCGAGCTACTCTAGCAGAAGCCCATCCTCTCCCTATTCGAAGTGAATGGGTACAAAACAGATCGCAAAACTATACAATCTTTGCAAAGAGCAAATATAATATGGCAAACCCTACAACTATGACATTGTAGATAGTTCCTAAAATACTCACCAACTGTCATGTGGAGCTAAAAGTGCATTTCAGAAAAAGACTATACAATCAAAGAAAGAATCGATATAATATGAATATTAAATCATAAAATCAGGAGCATGCTAAGAAAAGTAGAGACAAACCCAAAGTACATACATTCTTATGGTGTTTTCTTAAATAAAATGCAATAAGATCAATAGYTCTGACTATTAAATCGCTATCAAAAKAAGAAAAGGTTAAATCGTCGGTATGGAACTAAAATAGATATGAAAGTAAGCATCATCATGTGCTAGAGGACGGGTGAAGCTTCAAGATACTGATTCGAACCTTACCAGGGATACAACCACACTCTGAAGAGAAGAAACTGAGAGGGGAATATAAAAGCAACTATAGAACAGTACAAAAATCCAGTCTCATACAGAGATCTGGGCCTAAGTCCCAAAGCAACGTATCATCACTTACCCAATAGAACAGATCCTGAAAACATGAAGTAGAGCACTTATGGTTCAATAACTGCAGTGAAATAGTGGTATAGAGAAAGCCAGAAGTTTATCCTACCCAAATAGAATCAATATATAAAAAAAAATATAACCTATAAGTAGTCCGTTAGGTATTTAATATCCTTAAAACCCTTATGGATAATCCGCCTCAAATCTCCATGACAATAATATATTCGCAGTTCTTCTAAAAAGAGGGTTTAGAGTCATACCAGTTTCAGGTTGCTGTCACCAAGACTCCGACTACTAACACCCATAAACAAACCTAACGGCAATATCAGCATTAAGACACGCATATAACTATCACACTTAACTAAATATATAGATTCCTTCAAGGTTGAACATTCATCCAAGAATAATCGCAACGGTTTTTCTGTGACACGTGTTCTTTTATTATAACATTTTAAGCTTCTCAATTACCTTAATAATAGCCTCACTATATCATATATCCATATAATAGTAAAAGAGGCATACTCTCCAAATATACCAGTCATCACCATTTCCATAACCCAACCAAAATATGTCACTGTTAAACCCCAAGCGCTACAGATGCATCAGTTGACAGTTTTCCGCCTAACCAATGACAACTGACATTGTTAGTGTGTTTGACGAAGTTCTAACAGCCCTGCAGAGGCAATCCAA
>NC_037540.1:2272353-2295448 GCF_001531365.2 Cynara cardunculus var. scolymus
TCTTCACATCGGCTAGTCTTCGATTTTGCCAATGGCTTTAAGTATGTACCAAGACACCAACTTACAAAGAAACAATAACTACTAAGTGTTGCTAAGGTAGAGGAACAGATCAGTGGGTCATCACCAAATCAATAGGTGACCCAACAGTCCTCAAGGTCAAAACATTCAAATGCATTGACTCCGGACTATCTGCAGAGCAGGTGGTCCGTCCTGCGATTAGTCGGCTCGCATAACGGGTTGGATATCCAGGTTAATCAAAAAAAAAAAATTACTTTGAAGCATGAAAGATTAAAATTGAAATGAATTTAAACTATAGGAATGAAAAAAATAACAAATTTTAAATTATAAAGAAAAAATAATAATAAACTATAAATCATAAAAATGAAAATCATAATTTAAAAAATATAAAGACGAAAATAGAGATTTTCAAACAAATCATAATTTAGTTGATTATGATTCCATATAGAACCCTTTTTCCAAAAACACCAATATGAAAGAATGTTTTTTAGCTCATTCAGCAGCTAAGACTAGTGTGGGGCCCGGGATCAAACACATGACATGTCTTGTATTTGGCAAAATCATCCTATCTTTTTTGCCGACTGAACTACACACCATAGGCATTTATACAAAAGTATTGTATTAAGTTTTTATAATTATGATTTTTAAAATTGAACATTAAAATACATTTTAAATATTATATTTACATAAAAAAACTTGAAGTATCAAAATATTACGCAAACCATAAAAAATTGAGGTTTTGGGTTATTCAAGATCACTGGTGTATTAATTATTAAATGTTGTAGTATGTTATATAATGTCGAGAAGTAGAATTCGTAGAGCTTTCAAAGTTAGACTTTGATTTTCGTAAAATGATGTTAAGGTTATTGTTTTGACATTATCATCAATTTCAAGATTGAAAAGGAAGTTTCATAGAATTTGGTCATGGAACTGATACGTAAGTGTGATTATTACCTTAAATAAAGTACTGAATGATAAAGTTACCTCAAATGAATCCAGTTATTGATGTTTAGACACATGTTATGTCAACAGTGAAAAAAATCAACCAAGTGACTTAATATGCAGTAGGATGCATGTTTAGTGTTATTATATGATAGAATATCCTATTTGTTATCCTAAACTTGTAGGAAGTCGATAAAATTTGTGTGAAGTGAAACAAAATATATGAAAATCTCAAGTAAGTTTGATGTTAGTATGGTTATTGAATGTTCCATTTCCATTTCATTTGTTAAATGGTATTGTGAATGATTTAAAACATGCAAACATTTATTTTATGTTTAAAACTACATACATGAAAATGATATATTTTTTTGAAGTATATAATATTTATATACGACAAATAGAACAATAAACTCACACATTCTACTCACTTTGGTGAGGTCTGAACCCTAAACTTTTTAGGAGGCCAAAGACCGTTTGGTATGAAAATGATATATTGCACATGAATGTGTTGTGGGGTGGCATAATTCACACAATGAAGGGTATATGATAAGAAACTGTGATGACATCATGACAAGTAGGTCTGTCGGACTTTTATTAAAGACATCGTTAAAGTACAGCTGATGGGTCACACATCAAGTGAATGTAGTAAGCAACTATTTTGTATAATTACATGGTTATATGTGTTGTTAAGGTATGCAATGTTTATTTTAGAAGGTTGTTTCAATATGGTATATTTTGAATAATTGATATTAACATAACCCGACTATGAATCAGATCAATAATAATACATTATCAAAAGGAAAAAATGTTAGAGCTCAGTATTTTGAACTCAAATGTTTTACTTAATAAACAAGATGTAAGAAATGATTTTGTAATGAATTTTGAGATATATTAAATTATTTAAATTTGAGTCTTTTATTTTATTAAAAATTCCATTTGCCTGTATTGTACACCCATTTTAAGTTGTAGATGCTTTTTCTAATAAAACCATGAGGCCTTTTTAAAGCAACCCACAAAGCTTGGGGAAGTGATGTTTCCAACTGCAGTTAAAACGGATTATTATTGATTTGTGACATCAAATCAATAAGCAAACGATTTTGCATGATAATATCGATGATAAAAATATGTATTTAAATAGTATTTATGGTGTAAAATGAAAAAAAAGTCAAAAAGTTGTGAAATTAGCTTAAAACTAAAATAAATTAGAGTAAACTATGTGATTTGCTAAACTTTTCCGCATGGTTGAGAAATTAGGATTTTGTAATTTATTTGTTATTTTTATCATTATGATTTATAATTTATTGTTGTTCAGTGCTTGCGGTTTATAATTATTTATTGTTTTGGTCCCTTATATTTAAAATTAGGAATTAGTCCGTGGACGAAAATAACAATAAATTATAAATCATAATTTCTAAACCACAGATACAAAGATAAAAATTATGAGTAGACCACAAGATCAACCCTAATGAGATACGGTGGATCAATTTTCTTTCAAAGTGCAATTCATGAGTAGTTTGAGATTAAAAGTGATCAATGGTCCAAATTTCGTTCTTACATTTCTCACCTTAATTTCTATTCTCGCACAATACTCTCTCTCTCTCTATACATACATATGTATGTACATATATATATATATATATATAATATTTAGGGTTGGGATCCTGTGAAAAGAATTAATGTAAGAAGCGTAAGAAGGGATCCCTATTCTTGGATGCACCAGATCAATCCTCGTATCAAACATGATTAATGAGTGAGTTTGAGATTAAAAATGATCAAGCTTCAGATCTCATCTTACACTTCTCATCTTAACCCTCTATCTCACATGATGCTTCACCTATATATATATATATATATATATATATATATATATATATATATACACACACACTTATGATGTCTTTTATTTTAAATGGAAAACGAAGAAAAGGTAAAATGACTCTTAAACCTTCTTATGCAAGTCGACTGAGGGGATTTAACGAAAGAAAATCTGGATTAGCCTCAAGGATCAAAACAAAACATTTTTGGATACATTCTAGGGATCCAATCCGAAAAACAACAAACCACAAGGACCAAAATTGCAATTTACTCAAACAAGAATTGAATATTTATAATCTTTAATTTTACACATCCTATCATTATGATACTTTAGGGTTTTTTCAAACATATCTAAAAATAAGTAATTCTTATTTTATTTAAACATAAAATTTTATATTTTAGCTTTTTTTACTATTATATTTATTATTTTGTTTTTACAATAAAATCTTAAATTCCATCCTATCATACAGATTTATAACTAAGAACATGTGGAATAAGAGATCTAAAATTCCAAAATAAAGGTGGAAGTGGAACCCAGTCCAACGGAAGATACGAATTTGGGTTCGTAATGTAGCAATAACTGATTCAAAAGGTCATCGTTATTTGATGGAGAGACACGACACGACACGACACCAAAGTTGAATAGTTTTAGCAGCCTAAAATTTAATTAAAAAACACACATAAAATAATAATAGGGAAAGGGGTATCGACATGCGTCAAGTAGCAAATGCTCCTCCCACGTTCAAAATTCGTCTAAATCATTGAAACCTATTCTTTACGCGTCATAAAGGACCACCCTCCTTCACCTCCATTTTTTCCATATCCTTTTTTCTCAAAAACCCATTCCACTGTACAACTCCTACAGACAAACGTACAACTCCCTCAGACCACACCCTCTCGGCCGCCGCCGTAAAGATAGCAGATCCAAACTACTTGCATACTCTTTCATGGATTCTTCCGACCAACGCCGGAAGCGGAAGCGTTTTCTTAAACCCACACACCATTTCTTTTCTCTAAGATCTCTGCTTTATTCCTTATCTTTCTTTGCTTTCTTCTTTATCCTTTTCCGGCGACCCACGCCGTCGTTTTACCCTCTCGTCGGATCATCCGCATCGTTTACTTTCCATCGATTCTCCGGTGAGTTGACTCGGTTTAAGATTGACGATATAGTTCTGTTTCCTGATCATGTTCTAGTGTTGGTTTCGAAAGATGTCGGATTCGGCATTGGAAGATGGAATGGAAATAGAAAAGGATTGGAATGTGTGTACGGAAGTAATGATACCGATTCTGGTGGTGTTAGGGATGTGTTGTCGGTGGATGAATACAACGACATCCGGTGGCTCCTCCGCTGTCCGCTTCCTCCGCCGAACTTCTCATCGGTGGTCGGTATACGTAGCCAGGGTGGTGTGGTGGTGGGTACGGCGGACGGAGGGTTGAATTCGTGGGAGAATTTGGCGTACGAGGCGGTGGTGGATGGGAACACCGCGGTGGTGTTTGTGAAAGGGATTAGTCATAGACAGGATAAAGAATCCGACCCGAATCGGTTCAATTGCCATTTCGGGTTAGGGAATGAGAAATACATACTTACCTCTAGAGTATTAACAGCTGCTCAAGAAGTTGTAAGGTGTGTGTTGCCGAAAAGTCTCGAAACGCACCCGGAAAAGGCTCAGGGGATCCGAGTCACCGTTAGTTTTCGAATGCCAACGTTTCGTAACCGTAGAACCCACGATCACCGAGTCTTTGTTCCATCTGTCGCAAAGATATCGGGTTCGACATTGGAGGAGAAGAAACCGACACCGAAACACGAGCTTTGTGTCTGCACGATGCTGTGGAACCAAGCCGATTCAATTCGTGAATGGGTAACTTATCACTCGTGGCTAGGAGTCGAAAGATGGTTTATTTACGATAACAACAGCGATGACGAGATTCAGGAGGTGATCAACAAGCTCGATCTCGAGGGTTATAATGTTAGCAGACATGTTTGGCCATGGATCAAGACTCAAGAAGCTGGGTTTTCACATTGTGCTATAAGAGCTAGAGATGAATGTAATTGGGTTTCTTTCATGGATGTCGATGAGTTCTATTACTTTCCGAGGCTCACAGGGAGCGATTCCACGGGCCAGGATGCTCTCCGAACCTTAGTTTCAAACTACACTTCAACTTCTCCATCAACTGGGGAGCTTAGAACAGCTTGCCATAGTTTTGGGCCATCGGGTTTACGTTCGCCACCTAAGCAAGGGGTAACGGTAGGGTACACTTGCAGATTACAGAGTCCCGAAAGGCACAAATCGATCATCAGACCAGATGCGATGGATACGACTCTAATGAATGTGGTGCACCATTTCCACTTAAGGGAAGGTTTTGGTTATGAAGATGTGCGTCAAAGCACTGCTGTTATAAATCACTATAAGTATCAAGTTTGGGAGGCTTTTAGGGCAAAGTTTTACAGAAGGGTTGCTACGTATGTGGCTGATTGGCAAGATAGCCACAACGAAGGATCGAGAGATCGGGCGCCTGGGTTGGGAACGGAAGCAATCGAACCGGCCGACTGGAGACTAAGGTTCTGTGAAGTTTGGGATACTGGTTTAAGGGACTTTGTTCTAGCTAACTTAGCTGATATTTCAACTGGGGTTTTGCCATGGGCTAGATCTTTGGGACATACAGACATAGAGCAGATTCAGTGATATACTTTTCATTTGTTCATACATATATTCTTTTCTTCCATTTTGATATTAGTTTATTGTATTTTTCATCCATGGAGAAGGGTATGAATTCATTGGGGGATCTTTGGACAGTTGTAATATTATGACCATGTAATATAATTCTTTCTTTGGGTTTCACTGAATTGGTTGGGCTATGTTTCAAAGTTTCAATGCTATTTTGAACCTTTTTAATGTCATAATTAGGTTAAATCATACATTGAGAATGCCAAAAACAGGTTTTGATGTTGACTTGTGCAAAAAAAAAATACTTGACAAAGGTGTATTTAGCAATATACATGGGTGGAATGTTCACAAGCTAATTAACTAGTTGTCGGCTGATTTGTTATTTGCCCTGGAGTCGATCCGCTAAATGCACCCTACCTAGTAATTTTCTCATCACAAATCAACATCAAAACTCACTGTAATGCATGATTTTAATTTTGACATTAAAGATGGTGTATATTACCAATCCTCTTTGTCTTAGTTGTCGCTAGATGTATTTCTTATTTGTTTATTTGTCACCTAAAAAGCTAGAGGTTGATTGCTAAGCATAAATTAATCATATTTGTAAAAAATTAGATAATAAGTTAGATGACAATGTAACATGATCTAAATAGATTTGTTCGAAAATTAATTAGAAAAATATAGAGGGCATAGTTGGAAAAAGAAATAGAAAAAATGTCCCTAAAGCTTACTAAAATACTATCTGAAGTAACGTTTCAAAAGTTATAATATATCAGACCTTTTAAATAAGCTAAAAAAATAAGGTAACTTATGAATATCAAACAAAAAAATATTACTAATGAATTCTAGTTTCTTAAATTCTTAGATTGTATAGATTATTATTTCTAAGCTTAACACAATAAGGCAACCAAAATTAGATTCCTTGTTCCAAAAAGAGGCCATTATCTTATACCAAAAATAGAATCGAATGCATAATTATCAAGACAAAATGAGTACTATACATGTTATGTTAGTCTATAGAATATTAAATATATATATTTTCCCAATCAAACATGTTAATTATTCTATATTTTTATAACATATATTTTGTCTTAATGTCGGTTCATTTTTATATTTAAGTATTCCATTGTTCAGAAACTTACCTTGGTTGGAGCCCAACACAACTATGAAAAACCTTTATCTTGCTCTGCCACTTGCCAAAGGGATGCTGGTCATACGCTTAGAAAGCGTTGCATCCAGCTTCTCTCCTATTAACGTGATCCATGCCTGCAGATAGCAGCATATAAGGATAAAAGGTTGGTACTCGGTACCCATTTAAATAGAAGTAAAAGTTCATTGGATGATAACTATCTCACTAAAACCCTGTCCTATGACAATTGCCACACTTTTCTTCCTAGCTGTTATTAGAGGAAAACTACAAAACTTCCTTTGTATGGAAAATTCACATGTTCATATTCCCCTAATACCATCATTTACATATAAATTGATGCCATTGAACTAGGTCCTTGCCGTTGGTATGCGGACTAGACAAGATAGGACAAGTCGGGCAAGAGAGAGGTTGGCGGTGAAAGAATGGTGAAGGTTCTAATTTGATGGGTAGTTTAGTAATTAATCAATTTTGTCCCATCTCACTCTAGCCTCTGTTTTCTTATCTCACTCTAAGCTACAAATATGGGACAACAAATTTTTATTCTGTCATATCTCGTCAAGCGTACCAATTGCATCCAAGAAGGTTATTTTATATATCTAGCAAAAACTCAGACAATTACATTATAATTATATGTCGAATCAAACATTACAATGTTACTATGAATTTGATTGTTTGACACACTTCAAATGGATTTGGAGCGCGAAAGCACAATATAGGGGGACTTGGCACCGTGAAAACAAATTTATATCTTTATGGTTCGAAGATGAGTACATGACTAAAATATGGATGATTATCATAAAGGGCGAATGTGCACCTGGTCTGATGCTGTGAAGCCTCGGATGGTGTCACCCCCAAGTATTGCAATTCCTTTATCTCCAAGTGGTTGCAAGATGACTGCCTGTAATCGATATGCAGATTGAATGAAAAGTCTTGACTTTACATATGCTCAAGTGAACTTTTCACATCCTTACAGAAAGAAACAAAATTGCAACCAAAAATAGTGATCATTCTCCTATTTTGAAGCCTTTATATGATACCCTTCTCCTTCACATTGGGATATGAAAACACATATAGGTTAGGGTTTGTCTGTAAGCAACTTAACGAGCTTAATGGGATCACAGCTTATTCAGTGAGCTATACATGACTAATTGATAGTGGCTTAATGATATAGAAAGTGGCTTATTCAGTAAGCTTCTAGGGAGGAACTTTATGCCGAAAGTCAAGTTTTTTTTTTCCAAACCTGCCCCTCTTAATTAATAAACATGCTCCTTCCGTCTATGAAAGAACTCTCCCAAACAAAAACCTTCCAATCTATACAGATAGATCAATCCACTTAGACAACTTTATCCATACAGAACTTAATGAAAAACCAACCAACCAGAATGAATTACAAGAGCAAGTGCAAGTATCTGAAGCAGAGAAACTACTTATGTAGTACCTGTGTATTTGAAGGGAGAAATGGCAGCTCGGATTTTCCAGGATAAAGAGATAAGTTAGCCAAGTAGCTCTCTGTAAAAATTGTTAAACTTCAAAGCACATTCCTTATGATGAAGGAATTAGAATTTATTGGCAAGTACTTCAGATGTCATCATATATGGCTTACGCGATCCAGATTTAACAACACCTTGATAGATAGATCCTTGCATCAACTTATCAGCATCTACAACCAATGGTTCACCTTCATTAGAGGAAGCTGCAGAAGCACATCCAATTTGGAGAACACAAATGTCATCATATACAATAACTAGAGACCTGCTGCACGTCATGGCTGACAATGATTCCCATGCCCTGAGAAAAGCATGTGAGTGATACATCATGACCAAAAAATCTTGCATAGTTCATGTGCTGCTTCTATTAATCTTATTTTTGGAAGTATATACCATCTATATACACCAAAACTCACATGCCCTCCTCACCTTTAGTGAGGCTTTGAACCCTTGACCTCTAGGGAGGTTGGGATCTATTGGTAACTCACCGCTGGGCCAATAACCCTTTGGTGACTATTAACCTCTTTTATCATATTGTGTGGCATGTTTATGTTTCCCATACCATATTAGTTCAGAAGCTACAAGATCCGGAACGTTAGAATGTATTCTTTCACACTCCACACCTCGGGGTGGCACCTGAATTCAAAGTTTACAGTCATATTGATGTTTTCAATACACAAACAGAAATCTGAAGTTTGTGTATCAAACTCAAGGTTTAAAAAGGCGTGAGGTGTGGCTTGGAGGCGACGTCAAGCCTCAAGCCTTACACGCTAGGGCGAGGAGGCGACCTCTTTTAAGGCGTGACATAAGGCGACAAATTTGTATGTCATATATAGAATTATATATATATATATATATATATAGGGTTGGGTTCACGTGAGACCAAGGGTTTTTCGTGAGACCCGTAAGACCAATTTATGTTCATTGATCAACTTTATAAGCTAATGATCTAATGGTCTAAAGTTACACGGTGGCAATTTTGTGATTATTGAGAAGTCTTGTGGCGTTTATGAATGTTCAGATTGTAAATCTAATCCAAGGGTTAAGAATTGGTCTTACGGGTCTCACGAAAAATCCTTGGTCTCACATGATCCCAAGTCTATATATATATATATATAGGGGAGCGATCAAATGCAAACCACTCAATTTGTATATATATATATATCATATGATCACTCCTCTATATATATATATATACATATATATATATATATATATGTGTGTGTGTGTGTTTTCTATATATTATCTAATCAGATAATGATGTTAAAAAATGTACATTCATATTAGAAGAAGAAAATCATATAGATTATCATTATCAAAATAGGTTTTTGATTAAATATTTAAAATACAACTTAGAAAGGTAATTTATCAACTTCATTTTAATCGTGAGTCCGTAACGTTTATGAATTTGTGAAACTGTGAATGAATTAGTTAAATCTAAAGTTAAAAGTGTAAAAACAAAAACGATAAAAGAACAAAAAAAATAAAAAATGTATTTTTGTTGGAAAAAAATCACGCCTTATAAAAAACATGCGCCATGGCGTGATCCACACCTTACAAAAACGCTATGGGCCATTTCGTAACCGCAAAGACGTTTTTTGCAACATGGCGCATGGCGCGCCTTTTTGAACAGAGATCAAACTGATGAGTTGATTTCATGTATACAGCTAAAAGAGACCTTACCACGGATATGGTTTTCGGTCGAATTGATAGCCACACCAAACCAGCTAGAATATTAGTTACTGCCAACCCAATTGTAAGTAGATCAGCTCTAGACTGAGAACTGCCATTGAAAAACAGAAGTAACCTTTAGAGTAAGCATGCAATTGTAGACCTGTATACCCAATAGATTTGAACTGACAATTTAAACGACAAGCATGTGTCCACATACCGGTGAACTAACACGTTTTTCTGCCAAATTCATGAATCTTAAGAAGCTATGTTTGAAGTTTGATATTACCTATATAAAGAAGCTGCGTTTAGATAAACCATGTCCTTGGAAATTGGTCTAGGCTTTGCTGCTAATTGTCATCAACATTTTCCAATTCCTAATGCTTGTTATGATGTTTAATGTCGTTATCGATATCATTTTGTCAAGTTTAGAATCCACAAAAAATAGAAGCTGTTTTGAAACGGAGGTAGCATTTTTGGATCCTGATGAACTAGTGTACAGAGCTGATAATTGATTATTAGGTGCAAATACTGTTATTATCAAAAAAATAAAAAGCTCAAACACTACTGAAATGACCATTTCTAACATGTCTCCATGGAACAAGGACCAATAATGAAACCTATTCATTTAATCGCGTTAACAGAAAAAGGGAAGAGATCACAGAAACTTAATCACAAACTCAAAGCTATAGCAAATAAGAATTGAGTAGAACCAGCAAAATATAGGAAACATAGATTACCTGCTGGCATCAGCAACGGGAGCTATGCCGGAAATTGTCCTGTTAAACAGAACGGCAAACAGAGAGATCCCTCCGACGTAGATCGGCATGCTCCTGACAGCATCATCATTGTTTGATACCCATTCAGCAATTAATTCCCTCTTTGGCCTTGGTCCTCTATAACCTCCCTTCGATCGTCCAATAGAAACTTGAATTAGAGAGAGATACCTGTACATATACGCATACATATACATTCAAAGAGAGAAGGCAAGTAACCTGTAAGTTGGCGGAAACCCTAACGAATTGCCGGAAAGTGGGAAGACGGTGACCAGAGGAGATATGAGGGTTTAACGGGACTGAACGGAGAAGATTTCCCGCTTCCATTAGACCGTTTACGAAAGAAGCTCCGTTATTAGGTGGATAAGAAGAGTGTAGTTATTATATTGTACGAAAGATTTGTCTTACAAGTCCCTTAACTATTAACAAAACTCCATTTTACCCCTCCAATTCCACTTAAAATGTAAATATACTCCCTCCACAGTGACACGGTCCAAGTATGTGACTAACGGATTTTGATAGCCTGAAAATCATTTTAACGGACTACAAAACATCGTGTTATGCATGGCCGATTATTAACACGTTAAATCTTGATTTCTGATCAGGACCCCAAAATTTCGGGCCCCGATTTTAACTGCATCTATGGCCTGGATTTATATAATCCAACATGTGAACTCATCTTAATGAAAAACTATCTAATTTCTTTCAAAATCAAAAGAAACTGTTTAAATTCAAAATTTTCTGATAAAAAAACAAAACGACTATTTCATTTTCATCCTCTTTCTTGTTTTAATTTGTAAGATTTTTAATATGATATGATAATTTATATTTTATCTTGTGTATTACTCATTTAAGACGATCGATAGTTTTACTACAAGTGTAACAGAATTTTTCTAAAAAGATTGAGACAACCCTGGTGTTATGAATTCGAGCATCAATAGCATCACAAAAACTACGATTTATCCGTCATTCATGTCATCTACGTATAAAACAAGCACACATGACAAAGCAAAGTTTTGGAAAAGGATGAGGAAAAACGAGTGCAACTTTTGATACAGTTGTTTTGTATGTTGTATGGGAACTTTAATGAAAACGGGCATAAATAAGAATTTAACTGAATAGTGGTTGGGATTTTAGGATTTTAATGAAAGAAGGTAATATACAAATTAATATGATAATCATATGGAGAACAAATTTTTACTGTAAAAGGTGAATGAGGGGCTAGTTAATGAAAACAAAAAACCGACCATTAGAGCAGAAGAATGATTTTATACCATGTTTGCATCGTTTAAATTTTTTATTATTGTTTTTCAATAAGTTAGTTTATAGTTGTCAAACATGGCCGAAATGTCTTCTCTTTCCGACTTCTCTTGTATTCATGTGTTATTTTCATCATAATTTTTTAATTATCCTGATTTTAAGGTTGTTTTAAAAATTAAAGAAACAACTGGGTGCAAAATAGTGTATATTTACAAATTATAGATATGTAATTTTTAGTAGAGACCTTCGGTGCGAAATAGAAATACAACATATAAATAATCATCTGTATGTTTATTTGATAGAGATGACACTATATATATATATATATACACACACACTTGAGATCACGTGAGACAAGTCTGTTTTCGTGAGATCCATGAGACCATTTTTTTACACTTGAAACTTCACAGCAAAACGCTGTGAAGCTAACATTTACAGTGTTTTTGCTGTGAAGTTTCAAGTGTAAGAAATTGGTCTCATAGGCTTCGCAAAAACAGAACGATGTTATATGAACCCAACCCTCTATATATTTGTGAAAGATGGGGGAATAAACCAAATCAAATAAATTCAATATATCCTATTTGAAAGTAAATAGTGAAAAGATAAGATATATGTAAATGTAAGATGTTTCTGAAAAGACCATCAACATGGTCTATAATAGGTATTAAAATTAAATAAATCTTATAATTGACCATCAGATATATAATTTTTTATTATATATTAAAATAATATTTGATTATTTATTAAATATTTAAAAATATCATTCAATATACATAAATAAGAAAATGTGGATTTTTTAGATCTATACTATTAACAATTTCTAATGGGGAATAAATGATTAAAAGTTGATCGCTTGTTGTTTGGTTAGTATTTGATTAAGTCCTGTATGAATAAAGTTTTATTTATAAGAGTTTTTTTACATATAGATGAAAATATTTTTTTTAATCAGGAGTGCGGTTTTGGAAAAAAAATTAACTTTCTATATAAAGTTCATCTTAAAAACTTACTGAATAAACCACTTTCTATATCATTAAGTCACCACCAAATAGTCATTTATAATGACCAAATAAGGTGCAAGTCCAATTAAGCTCATTAAGCTATTAACAAAAAGGGTCTTAATTATTTTGTTGAGCTTAATGACAATTTAGGGACCTGAGTGACATTTAATTAAAGTATAGGGGCATTATCTGTAAACATTTGATCACCGCTCTGATCAAATTGATCTCTGCGGATGAAAATAGACAAATATAGGGAAAACGCAGTTCGGAAGAATCTACGGTGAAGATGCCGACGGCGTCTTCCAAATTCACATCGTTCGATCTTCATCAGCCTCTGTTCATAGCTGCCATTATTTTTAATTTCTTCGTGGTTTATGCTTCCTCAGATCTATCCATACCACAGGAATTGTAAGAAAACCCTCTTTCTATATGTATAATGTAAATTGTTACAAATATGATCCAAATTCAATGATATCTTGTCAATAATCTGTTATTTCTTTACCGATCAATTAATTTTGAGGATTTTGATTCGAAAATTGTGCAGAGGAGGAGGAAGAGGAAGAGGAGTTGGACTGAGAAGTTTGAAGAGTTTTAAGGAAAAGAAAACTGGCACAAACATAACTTTCGATTGCTCTCCTTCTGGTCCATGCGTCCCTTGCCAATACTCGGAAAAGGTCTCATCGCCTCACATAATCATTTGCAGTCAGTATTATGTATTTATGTTTTGTGTTTTTCTTTATCTATGTGACTGCAATGTTTGATCTATGCTAAGGAAGGGTAGGATATGTTTCACATAGACTTGATTTAAGTATGTTGATGCATTTTCATTGGGTAGCAGAATCCAAGATGATGCTGACCCTTTCTGAAAATACTATCTCAGTCACAAAAAATGTTCGAGTTTGATATGAATTATCAACTGTAGTACTCTCCAAAATCAAAATTGACATAGATGATAGGTGTTTTCGATTGTCTATCCCCATTTTTTTAAATTTAAATACTATTTTACCCCTCCATCCTTCGAGGTTGTGTGAGATTTTCTCGGTTACTTTGGATTGATTTTACCATGCTAATGTAGTAATCAATTAATCCTCAACCAAAATAGTTGTCAATTTTGAAGATAAAAAAGTAACTCATTCCTGTCAAATGTGGACTTCTTTTTGAGGGATGAAGACACCAATACAATTCTAGTTGTAATGTGTATGCACTCTATAAGTATAATTTGGTTACCTTGTTTTTCATATCTCAAAGAAAGGGAAAATCCTGTCAACCTTTTAGTTGACAAGCACCCGTTTAATAGCGAAAGTCAAATTGTATCTCCTTTAGTATTATTAGGGTTTTTTTTTTCAACAGGAGAGTGTATTTGCGTTCTATTGGACAATTACGTTGAACCATACACAGAGACACAAGAATGCAAAATTGCTTGAGCAATTCAATGTAGTTTTATGTTGAATCGAGGAAGGTAAACATGAACTACCCATGTTTTACTAGGAATTATGGATAGCAATTAGCAAGGGGTTCCCTTTACTGTTGTCCTAGGAATATCATAGTCACATGAACACGGTCTATTTGGGTGCAAGTGTGTACATAATGGTTGTCAGGGACAATATGATGGTAATTGCTCAGTACTCATGATACAGCTAGTTAATGCATTTGGCACTCGTGATAGATGATACATCTCTTAGTGCCTTATATATATATGTATGTATGTTACGAATAAAGTAATGTGGGAGTTCTCCGACAAAGTATGCCAAGTCTTGTGGCTAGTGAATATATCCCTGTGGTAATAAACTACCAAACTTCCAATTTTTTATTGGCATATGCTCCATGCTCCATAAAACTATGATTAGAATTATCTTTTAGGCACAATGGCATTTATGATAGTTCTGCAAAGCTGCTAGGAAAGTATTGTATTGTAATGGTAAGCACCTTTTCTATTGCTAGAATTCATTAGGTTTTCCATGCCATGCAAAATTCAACAAAGTTTGCATGGGATAGAAGCCTAACAGCTTACACATAATAAGTACAGTGGTTCTGCTACACAACACTTAAGAGAATGAACTTTGTCTGTCGGAAAACACTCGTGCTAGATTGTAGGAAGTTGCCATCTATATGACTCATTATTCACGAGTATCCATTCAAGTAACGTGTTATGCTCTTATTTTATCAAGGCAAACCTCCTCCTTGGAATCTCAGGCTACATAATTAAGCTGCTCTTTTAAGAGACTAATAGCTTATGAAAGATGTAACTTGTTTCTTCATATATTTTTTATTGCATCATGGTATCTTCATATATTTTTTATTACATCCTGGTGTATATTCCTCGGGTGTTATTGTTCTATGATCGGAATCTTCACAGTACCCTTCATAAGGATATTCATTTATAGGTATAATTCACAAAGATCTAACCTTAAAAGAAAATCTAAAGAAGAAGATGGGAGAGATGGAAGAGCAGAGATCTTGTGTTACTGTGTGTGAGAGAGAGGAGAGACTAAACCACAATCCTTTGTTTACTTTCAAGAATCATTGGCTTCTTCCTACTTACCTACATTTCATATCTTCTTGCAGAAAGATGATACTTACCGCTGTAGTGAAACTGGGTATCGTATTCCTATGAAGTGTAGGAACCTTGAAACTCAGGTAGATGAAGAAAATGACAAGAAGAGGCAGAAGGGCCGAAGTACTCTTGAAAATGCTGACAAACTAAAATTACATGTATTGGTGCACAATGCAGAAGATCCGACTACTTTAATAAGACAGCGAAATCTATTGGAAGAGTCATCCAGCAGAGAAGATGGATCAGGAATCTACATAACTTACAGAAGCTGTATACCTGCCATTAACGAAGAGAAGCTTTCGGTACTTGGCTTTGAGGTTTGTTCTCAATTAGTAATCCCGCACCTCATCTCTTTATTTTCCACTAGCTCTTTGTCCATACCTATGCAGATTTTTTTAAGTGAAACATTAGAAAAGGTACATGTCCACTTACATCTGAAATAGCATATGTAATTATATAATATAATAATTTAACCAATAGCTGAGTTATGATAGGATCATTAAAACCAAATGAACCCAGTATATCCCACACAGAGGTAGGGTCGGGAGTAAGATGCATGTAGATCTTACCTCTACTCCCAAGGGTAGAGAGATTGTTTCCGTGAAGGACTCGTTTGCAAAGCAAAAGCAAGCAACAAAGAGACATGAGGGAAAAGTGGCATAGTAACATAGTACATACGAGTTTGAAAACATAAAAGATACAAGAAAACATAAATAAAAGATAGCATGATTAAGTTAACCAAAAATTTAATGCATTATCTTCAAAAAGATAATAAATTATTTGCTTTTTTTAAGATGTAATGAAGAGATACTAAAGTATTACTCAAGGTTCGAAATGGCGTGAGGCGTGGCGGCAAGGTCAAGCCTCAAGCCTTACACGCAACGGCGAGGACGCGGCGTTTTTCTAGGCCTGACATAAAGCGGCAAATTTGTATGTTATATATAGAATTATACATATACATATATGTTTTCTATATATTATTCTAATCATATAATGATATCAAAAAATGTACATTCATACTAGAAGAAGAAAAATCATATAGATTATTATTATAAAAATTGGTTTTGATTGAATATTTAAAATAGAACTTAGAAAAGTAATTTTACAACTTCATTTTAATCGTGAGTCAATAACGTTTATGAATTCGTGAAAATGTGAGTGATGTGATTAGATAAATCTATAAAAGTGATAATGGTAAGGAGAATTGGAAACTCGGTCAGCAATGATTCCTCGTCTTATTATATAGTATACAAACGTCTTCTGAATCCTTATTCCATGACAAATTAAACTAGGGTCTTAGGATCTTTTAATAGACTCTAGAAATCTGTTAGAATGTAATCCTACATAAACTTTATGGACTCACGATTAAAATGAAGTTATAAAAGTGATTAGATAAATCTGTAAGTCTATAAACGTTATAACATTTATGAATTCGTGAAACTGTCCCAACCCTCACTTGCCTTACTGGCTAAGATTGTTGGTAATTACCATCATCTCTGACCAGGTCGGTGGTAAACGTTGACCCAGTAAGAGTCACCACCCTCACTTACCGGGTAAGATTCTTGGTCAACAATATGGTACGTAAGTTTATTGATAAACACTATCATATTTGACCTGATAAGCGTCTCTTACCCGGTAAGAGCCAGTATAATGTTTAGTTACCCAGTAAGAGGCAATAAGGGGATGCTTACCAAACACTTAAGGGGCTATTTGGTTGGTTTTCCATTAAGTTGTGAATGTATAAAGCTGTATGTATGGATTAATCTGTCTACATAGATTGGGGAGGTTTTTGTTTGCAAGGGCTTTTTAAATAGATGGAAGGAGAGTGTTTCTTAATTGGGAGGGAAAGGTTTGGAAAAAACCTGTCTTTCTGCATAAAGCTCCCCTAGAAGTCCATTGAATAAGCCACCTTCTTCTATATTATTAAGCCACTACCAAACAGTCATGTATAGCTGACCGAATAAGCTGTGAGTTCCATTAAGCTCATTAAGCTGCTAACAAACAAGCCAATTTTTCTGCTGCTTCGTTCACCATACGTTAATCTTTATTCCTTCTACCTGCTTGCTCACACGTTGCACGCAGGGGGTCTTCATGGAAACAAATCTACTCTTTCGGGTAGAGTGTGTACCACCCCTCGGCCGCCCCGTGGGGTGGGATTTACTGTGTTAGTTTGGTTTGGTTTGGTTCGGTTTTAGGTTTTTAAATATGTTGTTTACATGAGGATCCCTTTATGCATTATTTGGAGTTCATTCTTGAGATTGACTCATTTTGTGATCAACATGGGACACAGGCAATAATATTGCTGCTGCTGGCAAGTAGTTTATTTGTAATCTTCAGACGTAAGGGAACTTTGGTTATGCCGGGAGCAGTAAGAGTTCCTACCAACTCGAGGTTTTAAGTTTCGGCCAAACGACTAGACACGTACTTCCTATGGTACAGATTATTAATTAGGTACTGGATCGATCGATCGATGAATGGATGTTTGCCTCCTTTTTCTTTCTTTGTATGATAGCATGTAATCAGATGATTCTTTTGTTATTTTGCAAAACATTAGGCCACACAAAAGCTTGTAATTTTGAGTTATATGCTCCATCTGTAAAACTATCTTTAACAAAAATATTCAGTTAACCGGTGCACATTTCTTGTTTAAATATGCAAGATATCATCCAGGTGCAGAAGAAATTGCATGACTATGTTATGCATCATGCTCCAAAGGTTGTAAGTTACTCTAAAATTTGACCGTTTTAGACTTTGAAAGCTCGGGTGATGTCAAAGGGTTGACTTGTTTTTTGAGCTTGTTAAAAAAGATCAGGTCATAAATTAGCTTATAAGCTAACTTCTGAAAAGCTACTTTACCATACACTTACCGGATAAGTGTTTATTAAGTGTTAATTACCTTACAAGGTAAGCATGTCAAGAACCAACGATCTTCCCAGTACCAAGAATTTTACCCGATGAGTAATGGAGAAGGCTTATGCGGTTAGTGATCATCGGGTACTAGACGCTTACTAACAATCCATTTTAATGACCAAGAATGTTACCGATAAGTTAAGAGAGAGTGGTGATTCTTACCAATAAGCGCTTGATTGACTGCCCCTTGGTGCTTCAATAAGCTCCGAAAGGGTTCTTTTTCAATCATAAATGACCAAAAACTTTTTCTATCATCCAACTCATCAGCTAGTTTTTAATAAACGTGACCAATTAATTTATCAACTAGCAGCTATCTTTATCAGCTAATTTGACAAACAAAGACATTGAAGATTATATACCAGTAATTGCCAGGACATTCATGAAAAGTCTTGTTTAGTTTTTTTTTTTCTAACATAAAAATTTGCAAAAATAGTGCACCACAATATTACTGTCTGCCTTTTCCTTCTCTGAAGAACATATGCACAAAAGATGACAAAAAAGAAGAAAATGCGAGTTTGGTTTTGTCAACAAAGAATGATGTTGACAATAAACAACAAAACTCCTCTCTTTTCTTAAGATAAACATCTACAAGAGAGGGGGTTTACAAACAACCCACCCATTTGGGCGTAAGTATCGAGATCGATTTGATTATAAAAAGTAATCAGGTGTCTTTCGAGTAGTGTCTGGCTCAATCTGTCTTGGGGCCGGATCGAATTGAAGAAAGTTCTGTTCCATGTTTTCGCCGATTTCCAGAATAGCAGCCATGTTCCCACACCGATAACAGTAGTTTGGAGCACTAAATACCGTCACCACATTCTTTTCCTGAGAATAGAAATAAATGAGACTCGATATAAATAATACTCGAAATCCATCCTTACTGTTGTGGGACCATGAAATTACAACAAAAATAGTAATCAATTAATCTTTACCACAAAGACTTGTGTGTAAAACTAAGGCATGTTTCTTAGCAGTTTAATTAGTTGAATGGGACTGACAACTTATTCGGCCAGCTACATGATTGTTAGGTAGTGGCTTGATGCATATAAAGTTGTTTATTCAGTAAGCTTCTAGGGGGAGATTTATGCAAAAAGCCAAGTTTTTTTCCACATCTGCCTCTTTCAGTTAGAAAACACGCTCTTTCCATCCATGAAAAAACCCTTTCAAACAAAAATCTTTCCAGTCTATACAGATAGATCCATTCAGCTTTTGTATATAGAACTTACTGAAAAACCAACCAAACAGCTTCTAAGCTGGAGAAACTACAAAGATAGTAATCAAATGAACTTTGGCGGGTATGCAAAAAAACGTAAAATAGTCCATGTCAATACTGATAGTAAAGCATAATACCTACCTAATTAAAGAAAGTGGAAGGCAATTCAGGTATAAAAGAGGTTAGCAATAACCATATCGGGCCTGATTGTTAGCAGCTTAATGATCTTAATGGGACTCACAACTTATTCAGTCAGCTATACATGAATATTTGGTGGTGGCTTAATAATATAGAAAGTTGGCTTATTTAGTAAGCTTCCAAACCTGCCCCTCTCAATAAAAAAAACACGCTCCTTCCATCTATGAAACAACCTTCCTAAACAAAAATCTTCCTAATTTACACACACAACTTTATGCAGACAGGACTTAGCTGGCCATAAAAATGTTTTGATGGTCACAGAGATTGACGAACCTGGCACCAGTTGAAACCTTCCATGACGAGCTGGTGTGCTCTTGAGATCAGACTGAGTCCATTAGTATGATTAAACTGAGAAGCTATATCTTGTCCAAAAGTATAGCCAGCTCCACGTGGAGAAATCCCCCATCCACATCTGTCATCCGGATCAGACCACAATAGATCGCACATAGGTCCCTCATGTGGAACCTACAAAGTCATCACACAAAGTAGGTAAATCTGAAAGAAAAAAACAGTTTCAGCAGAATTAAGGAATTAAAGAGTTCCCTAAAGGGTCTTTGCCCTCCTAGGAGGTCAATGGTTCAAACCTCACGAGGAGGGTGTGAGTTTATTTGTTCTATTTGCCGTATAAGAATATTATATACTTTAAAAAAATGATTAATTCGGCCTCACATCAAAAAATACTGATGCAGGTGAAGTAGTGCTATAGCCTATATGGAAGCAAAGCATCATTAAACTAATTACCATGTACAAACTGGTAAATGAAATCCACGTGGAAGAGCATGTATTTTTTGAAAAGATAAGGCAACAAATACACACTTAAAGAAACTTCTTCCAAATATGGAAATAAGAAAGTGTAGGTTCATAATAGAATGTGTGTAATTCCATGATCATTTCATGCGATGAAGGAAAGATCATTTTCAAATCAAAAGACATTCTATTCTAAAAGTTCAAGTACCTCCTGTATGCGGTCCAAGGCTCGGATATTGTCTAGCGTATCCAATGATGGTGAAAGACCTCCATGCAAGCAAAAGATCTATATGATGCAGCAACAGGTCCATTAGTTACGGCAACAAGACGTATGACAGGGATAAACATGTGTCTGTTATTCTAACCTGGCTCTCGATAAGTGCTGTAAGAGGTAGGTAATCAAAAAGGTCAGTAAAATGCTTCCAAACATTTGCATTTCCGTACTTCCTCAAACATTCATCATAGAAACCATACCTGAGATGAAGAGAAAGGTATATGAGTAACGAAAACAAAGTGAAAGGTAAAGAAACAAAAATACAGAATCAATACAAAAGTTATTAGAAGTTTATAGTACATGCAAAACAAAAATTGGCATAAAGGTCCCTCAACAAAAATTAAGTAGAACTTTAGACCATGTGATTTTGTACATACCAAACTATCCATTGTCATGTTGTGGGAAATAGAAACTTCACATTTTAGTCTCTTTGGAATACTGGTGATAAATTTGTATACTTCCACTAATATTTCTTATTCCACCAACTCGAATTAGGTTTAGGTTACAATAGCTTACAAAAGTTTCTGTAGACAGTACTAAAAATATGAAATGTATGTCTTTTCATTTAACTGTAATACAATGGAATGTATTTGTAGGGAATATTGGCGGGGTTAGAAGTGTCCTGCTTAACAAGTGTACATGGGGACTACATGGGGGGTTTTTAGCAATTGCATGCACAAACCTTTTAACTGCACTTCATCTCAGTTGCTCATATGTTTGTCATAATTATAACGAACACAGTGGGGGCAGGAGTGGAAGCAAGATATGAGGAAATGGCATCAAGTATAGCACAACCCTCACACGTGTAGATACATAATTTACTACTCTTGTACTCTGTCATTCTTACTTGGTAAAAATGCTTAGAAAAGAGCCACTTCCTTAACTCTCTGTACATATATGCAATTGAATGCACCTATCATTTAATAGAAGTAATAACATCCTATGTTCTAATTACCATTATTGTGGTTTACAACAATATTTTTGGGGGAGTAGAAACAAAACATTAGTTTTACGAAGCATAGATGGGAAGAGGAAGCCGGAAAGCCGCCTTTTTTCTCTTCAACCTGACAGTTCTAAGAAGCAGGACGGTTGGACATAATGTATGCATCAGTGATGGATTTTGAACCAGGAAACACAAGGCAACATGCCAATTCCTTGAAGCCTAAGAGAAATGATAATGTTCCTAGCAAGAAATATCATGTGTGACACCCATATACTAAATCTTCAGACAGGTGGATAAAGAGTGAGATAGGAGTGGAAAGGGCATCCTTCTGATAGCTCATGCCAAAAGAGGTGAGAACAAGCCTTCATTTACTTCCTCTGCCATCTCAACACAAAAATAACATCTAAAAGTATTCAACTTTTAACCATATTACCTCAGAATATGGTAGTTAAGATCCAATCACAACATATCTGAAATTTCCTTTTTCAATCCTTGGCGAAGTTGTTTTTTTTTTAAGTATATAATATTTATATACGGCAAATGCAACAAATAAACTCACACACCCTCCTCACCTATGGTGAGGTTTGAACCCCCTGACCTCCTAGAAGGCCAAGGGCTACGATACCGCTAGGCCAAAGGCCCTTTGGTCCTTGGCGAAGTTGTTACAAGTGAAATAGGTCAAAATTTTGGATAAGCCAATGAAGAAAACCAAATCAAGTATCCAACCTATGCTTATCAAACCAAGAGTGTCATGCAATGGTATACCTTGGACAAAGTAAGAATAAAGAGGCAGCTGAAGCTTTGTATGAGCATTGAGCCATGAATAAAAATAAATAAAATCCAAGAATAGGTCATGTTACAATAAAGAAGCAACTGATATTCTATTATTTCAGGCTATGTGACCTGCGGCATTCTTTCATGTAAGTGGGCTTGAAAGATCAGAAGTTCAAATTTTACCCATAAATGGAAGGTTTATCTAAATACTACAGCAATATGATCATAGTCTATCTAAAGGGGGGGAAATTGGCACCCATGCAACACAAACACTATGACAGCAACAATACTACATCCAGCCCCATGAGATTAGGTCTCAAGGTCTGAATCCAGTCAGGTGCATGCTATCAATTCCTGTTGTGGGACATGCCCCCTGGCTGGAAGGTTAGAAATTTGTCCGGTCGTATGGAAAAAGGGGGGGGGGAGGGGTTTGCATGACCCCGGGAAACAGGTACCAATTCCACAGTTCTAAATTCTAACCAATACTACACCTAACTAACAGATAATGCAGGCAGCATAAAAAACAAATATATTTAGAGGTATCAGGCATGCTATAATACCAAAATTTAAATGCAAAACATTGAAGTTCAAAGAAGTCTTTGATACATATTGATACGCACCTTGGCCAACCGGGTCAGATACTGTCCGCTTTGGGTTAACCCGCACGGCTTTACAAAACGCGTCTTACCAGTTAGGCCAAGG
>NC_037540.1:2295618-2377234 GCF_001531365.2 Cynara cardunculus var. scolymus
TGTCCGCTTTGGGTTAACCCGCACGGCTTTACAAAACGCGTCTTACCAGTTAGGCCAAGGAGTACTATATGAACCCAGCATCTTCTCTGCCAAGGTGCGATGTGGGACAAGGAGTACCAATACAACCCCCCATAAGGAACGTATCATATAGACTGAGATATAATCAATACTCAATTAGGGAATTATTATTGCAGTTTGGACTTCACAAAGATTGGCAGTTGAGCAAAGGTTAAAGGTCTTACAAAGGTTTTAAAAGTCTTACACTTGAGTAATCTGCCGACTCTCATGATTCCCTCTAAGAATTGTAAGCCTATCTCTATAACGAACTTTTAGAGCCACCAAGAGTGTGACAGTCTCCACTGAATAATACCCACGATCTGCATTTACAATTTGATTAGACTGATCTCAAATAAACACTTGCATTAAACATCCATGACAGAAAGAAATAAACAAACTTGATATGAGGAGTAAATTAGACCTTTAATGACATCTGAAAATGAAATGTGCAACATGTTTCTACAATTACCATATAGTAAAGTAAGCAGCACCTTCCACTCCCATAAGAATTAATTGGCAGAAGTATCGAAATTAAAACAAAATAAAAAATATAATCCCTTTTAAAAGCCATACGAAACGGAATACAATCATGCAAACACTTGTTAGCTCAGAATATACATATTACGTTTTATAGGGCATTTATTACTGCTAATGACATGGCCTTAAATAGTTTATACCTTATCTAGCAAGACAACATAGCCATTTATCAAGACCACATATCACATAATCCCATATCACACTCACTGCAAGCACACGCAATATTGCATCATGAGATGAAATAATTTCTTCAATATCATCACTTAACCTAATTTTGCCTACTTGCCTCTAGATGTGAGCACTCATTCCAACAGGCAAACCCATTGCCTTCTTAAACTTCCATATCGAACTAACATTATATGTTCCTTAGATGCTATACTCGTTACCATGAAGCTGTCGTAGACTTCGAAATAGAAGAAAGCCACTTTCTCAACTCCTATTAACTGACAGCATAACAGATAAACCCAATCAAACTGTCCAATTAATTCTGCAACTATGAATACTATTGAACTTAATCAGTGTAGAAACAGACATTAAGATTCATGCTCAGAATAATGTATCCAGTATCTACTAAAGCTGAATCCTGAAGCTTCATTTATCCAAGTGAACCTATGCATACAGGGATTAACATAAGTTGTAAACTTACCATAATAGAAAAATACCATAAATGACCTAAACTCCCAAAACATCAAAACAGAAACAAGATTATTGCAGTATCTACATAAGCATGAAACCGCCATAAAGATCATCACCATGTCCAAGGAAATCATGTCGCCCTTCCAAAAAACCAAAATATATTAAACTCACTAGCTTGATGAGAAGTAGGTTGGCACCCTAAAATCCACAATTATGAATAAGCTACAGCTTCAGTTAATAAGCTTGCAACCATCCTATGTTCATCCATATAATTCAAGGACCAACTAAATATAACTCCAACAAAAGAATGTCACTTGAAAATATCACTTAGTTTTCACCTTGAGTGAAAATTTCTTATCATTGAACTCCATCCACCTAAGTGAACCTCATTCCATGCCACGATGAACACATATCAAACAATATTATATGAGAATGCATTTTAATCATTCATGGTTGGGACCGAAAATGATGAAAATTGATCTTCTCCTATCACCTAGCTTTGGAATTCTGATCTCAAAGTGTCAAAAATGAAGAAATTTGATAATTCAGGTTACTGTTGCAGTTTGAGCCATTCTTCACCTTCTTCTGTAACAAGCAGTCATTTTTTTTCCTACCTTATAAGCAGCCTTTTTTTTTCACTTCCTCTTTAAACGATCAGCTTTTCTTCACTTTATTCTTAAATGAACAGTTCTCTTCACTTTCTCCTTAAATGAAAAGCCTTATTCTTCACTTTCTCCATAAATAAGCAGTCTTGTCTTTTTGTTTCTAAATAAAGTCTTTGTATCACAGGCTTAATGCTATATATGCATAAGCAACCCATGTCAGGTTGATTAAAAGACATTACAAACAGGCAGGTGATATTGCAAACCAAGAATAAGCACAAATTCCAGTCAATCATAAACTTCTTCCCATCTGCAAAGAATTTCAATAACTAAAATTCTATAAGCAACTCGAAGTCGATTGCAACAAAACCCGCCCCCATCCACAAATTCTCATCAAGCCCTAATTTCTAGAAGCAAAAGGTACAAAAGTCGCCAAAAATTTATTAAACACAAAATCAAATAACAAGCTCACCAACGTAATCTCCCATGAAGAGATAATTCGTATCAGGAGCATTTCCACCAATCCGAAACAACTCGACCAGATCGTAAAATTGACCATGAATATCACCGCACACCGTCACGGGGCACTTCACCGGCTGCACATTCCATTCTTCCACAAGTATAGCCCTAGCTTGTTCGCAAAGCGTTTTCACCTCCGATTCTGTCAACGGCTTGCACTCCATCAACTGCTCTATCTGCCGATCTATATCCGCGTGCGACGGCATTTTTCCCCTCCCGACCAACTATCCAAGAACAGATCGCAAGCACAAAATTCAAACCCCTAAACCAAAAATTCAGCAATTTACCAAACAAAACAGAAAAACTGAACCGATTCAAAATTGAAACACAAAATCTAGGGTTTGAATTGATTTCACTTGCAAGAATTACACAAGATTCCTCTCCGTTGACTTCAAGTATCAAAATTTCTCACCAAATTTTGCAAAAGACAAAAGAAAAATAGTAATAATAATATGAATCTGTGTGCAGTGTGTGTGTAGAGAGAGCAGATTCAAATGAAACTCAAAAGAAATGAAATTTTCTTTGTGTTATATCAGCGCGTCGATTATCACGCACCGGTGGCTCCGCCGAGTCCAAATCACCTCGTAGATGGTTTCCACGTGGCACTTCTTTCTCCAAGGTGGATGCTATCATGCACCGCTTCAAAATAAGTCAAATCAAGAAAGTCAAAACGAACGACCCCTTTATTATGGTCAAACTAAATCCTTAAAAGTTTATATTTTGATTTAAAATTAAATATTTTATAAAATATTATTTCTCTTTTTAATATATTTAAGAGTAAATTTCAAATTTCGTCCCTTAAATAAAATGATTACAAGTATAGTCACTATAATTTCAATTTCGGTATACATTGAATTTTATCTCTAACATTATTAAGTGGTTGTTCGGTTATGGCTTAATTGGCTACATAACCTATATGGCTTATTCGGTAAGCTATAAACGAGTGTTCGTTTGTGGCTTAATACTACAGCCAGGTGCTTATTCGCACAACCAAGGCAGACCTGTCCTTAGCACTCAACCATAGTTATTCTAGAAGTGTCCCTTATCATATTAAATAGACACATATGCCTTCACCAGGAAAACCTACCAGATCGATCACCTTCTCCATCGTCGGTCATCTCCTCCTTCCTTGTCGCCGGTCATCACCTCTTCCCCTATCGCCGGTCATCGCCTCCTCCCTCCATTGTAGGTCAGCTAGCTCATCATCTCCCATCATTGGTCATTTCCTCCTCCATCGTCGATCACCTCCTCCTCCATCGCTGGTCACCTCCTCCTCCCCCTGTCGTCGGTCATCACCTCTTCCCCTATCGCCGGTCATCGTCTTCCTCCCCGTGACCCCATCGTATAGTATAGGTCTTTTCTTCATCCTTCTCACTCATTGTTGTTTTCTAATAAATGTCGAGAGGTTTAAGTATGATATTTGTGAGTTTCTTCCAAGTCGCATGAACTCATGAAGGACCTTCAGATATTGGTGGGAAAACATCTCTAGAGCAAAAGTTGCATAAAACCCATAACATCTTTTGATTCACATGTATTTAGGGTTTCACTGATTTGGGTTCTTTTGAATTGGGGTTTCATTTGATCTACTTGTTGTTCTTGTTATGGATACCTGATGTAATAAAATTGATCCACAAAAATTTACAACTAAAAAGTCATTTGTTCAACATTTTTATCGAACTGTTGTTTTATTCAAACAAAAATACAGACTAGGAGTAGAATGGTCATTTTTGACATTCTTCAGCACAACAACCGAACAATAACTTATCTGTTAATATACAGACGACTATATCAATACAGATAGTTATATTCATACAAGTCTTAACATAAAACGAACCGAACAGCTCCTAACTTAGTTCAGCTATATCAAAAACCTTTTGATCAATTTACACTTACTTTTAAATAAATAAAAAATATATACATATATTTTATATACACAAACATACAGCTAACCTTCACTGCTTCTACAAACCTTGATCTCCCTCCTCCTACCATATCACCATCACTCAGTCTCCCTCCAAATGCAGATGCAAATATGAAGTGAACAACACCATTATGCACTCCATAAGAATACAGATACAAGTGCAGATGCAAATGGATGGACACCATGACAGTTTTATAGACATTTTTAGCTGGAAACAAAAGAGCTAGTGAACAACACCATTGTGCACTCCATCTCTAGACCTACAAAATCAGGTAACAAACTACACCGAATTGAGATTTCATTGAATTTTGAGAACGAAATGAAATCAGATCCAGATTCGAAGTGGTTTGGACGGAGATTTCATCGAGGGAGCTGCATCCATGGCGAAACCAGATCCAGGTTTCATCGAGTGAGACGATGACCACTTCTTCACACCTGTAATCAAACTGAACGAGGAGGAATCAGAAGAGGTTGACTACGAGTCTACTTGTGGTCGCGGAGCTGAAAATGGATCAACCTCAAGCATTTTGGGTGGAATTTTCTATTTTGGGTATGGGTGTGGAGAAAGAGGGCTCGAGGGGTGTGGTAGAAAGAGCTCGCCGGAATATGTGTGAGGGCTGAAGATGGAGGTTACCGTTGGGTTAGCGCTAAATCTATATCTATCTATCTAAATTAAATTATAATAGAAAATTAGATTAAAGAAATTAAACCAAAAAACAAGAACTATTAAATAGTTAATTTGATATTAATATCGAATTTTTTTTAAAATTCTTATGCTATCTTAAGGAAAATATTTCATTAAAAAATAATAACATTATCGTTTTTTCAAAACCACATAAAATCGTATTATATCGATAGAGATAAATAATAAAACTAAACATTAAAAATCAAGATTTATTTCGTTGTATTGTACGAATACTTTTCTAGTCTTTATCAAATGTATAGAATATCTTTTATTCTTTATTTTGGATAAATCTTGAAATATTTATTGGATTTACCCTTATTATGATATTATAAATGTTGATTTTGGTTTAAATGAGAACCGTAAAACAAATTTAGAACCAAAAAACTAACTTTTAGGTGTATAATATTATTAAGTATACTTATTGATAAAATAAATATATAAATCGTGCAATGCAGCGAGATATATCTTAAATTTAATATTTTATTTTTTATCTCAGTCGATGTTATAATATGGTCTTATGTGATTTTGAAAAAACAATGATGTTTTTATTTTTCAATAAAATATAAATTTGACAAAAATATATCAATATCAATATCAAATTAATTATTTAAAATTCATCATTTTTTGTGTAATTTTTTAATTCAATTTTTTCATTATAATTTAAGTTAGGTTCAATAACGAAGTAATTTATATTTAGTTTAATAATATAATTTTATTATAAAAATAATAATTAATTATTTAGTTAGAACTCGATAATTATCCTAATTATATATTAGATTTTTTATATTTTAAATTGAGATGTTTATCTTTCATTTGATTATGTTTATCCGTAGTTAGTTACACGAATTCAAATATGAAGCTTTAATAAGTTGTACTTATGCATAATTTACTTGTAATCTTGAATTTTAAGTAATATGCATCAATATACAGTACTTTACGTAAAAAATGGTTTTTAAGAGTTTTTATCAAATACTTTATAATATAGTATAGATACTTATTGATAAAATAAATATACAAATTAATATGTTCATCAATAAATATATAGTATATATATTAATGACATTTTTAGGAGCCCTTTACCAAACACTTACCCAGTAAGCAATTACGGGTAAAATTTAAAATTATAATTTACTTACCGAGTAAGATTTTAGTCCACCAAAACGACATCATATGCAGCAATTTACCTAATAAGCACTTACCGTTGTAAGAGTTGTCACTCTCACTTACCGGGTAAGACTATTGGCCCTTGTCTCGCTTTTACCGAGTAAGATTATTGGTCTTTATCATATTCATCCGGTAAAGCAATATGACTTGATAAACGTTTGGCAAATGACCCCTCAATATATATTTATCAATGAATCAAATTATAAAATGGTTTTTCGGTTCTCAAATCATTTTACAGTTCTCTCATGAATCCTCCCTTATAAACGTTTTCCCCTTAAAAGCTTTTTTCATATCTGTCAATTTATCATCCAACAATCCTCATCATTTTCAAGAGCCTCTATAAGAAATTCAGTACAACTCCAGACCTTAAAATCCCGATCCACACCTTGCCGCTTCTGTTGCTTTTATCCATCTCAAAAACTCGAAATGTATAACTAAAAACGGAAACGTGACAGCGAATGCACCCGGTCCCTATTCATGCCCCCAACAAGTTCAGGGCCTACGTATAGAGAACTTGTTGTGTACTCGTTTAGAAAAAACATAACAACAATTATATATTTATATTATTTCATAAATCTTTTGTGTAAAACTCTTGTATTTTAATAGTGCATCTATACAACATATTCAATCCCTTATAACTAGGGGTGCTCAAAAATCTGACTAACCCGATCAACTCAATCCAATCAAACGTGAAATAACTTAACTCGATGTCTAATCGAATTGTAAAGTTTCAAACCGTAGGTATTGGGTTGATATTGAGTTATTATTATTTGAACCCAACACAACTCGATGAACTCGATATCCTTTTATTTCTTGGATTTAATATGACTGTTGAATTTTAATTAATATATACATTTAGACAATTACACTATCATATATGCTCTTCATATACACATATTTTCAATCTGTTCACATCTCTATATAACTCATTCGTATATATGTTCAGTAACTGCGAACATATATGTGTAAATTGAGAAAATTAACTGAATGTGATATATGTAAGAAGTATGGGATAAGTTGTATCAAATGATTGATAATGAAAAAGAAATTATGAGTAGATAAATAATATTTAAGGTTAGAACTTGGAAGAATATTTTAATGTATCACAATATCAACCCGACCAACCCGTATGGGTTGGGTTGCACTTTGGTATGAGTTGGGTTAAAAAATTTCAAACCGTATACATTGAGTTAGGTTTTTAAATATTTTCGATCCGATCAACCCAACTTATGAGCACACTACTTACAATTGAATAGCCCCTAAATATAAATTATTAATGCTATAAAAGTTATGATCTGTCGAGAATTTTTGTCCTACACGACAACACTGTGAAATAACATGTAAAGTTTTGCTTATAAAATGAGTTCCAAGCTTTGGTTTCAAAAGTCTCAATTAAATGTACTTTAAATATATTATTATTATTATTATTATTATTATTATTATTATTATTATTATTATTGGTTATAAGGGGTTATAAGGTGTAAAGAAGTGAGTTCAATATTTATACTATATTATAAATCATTTGATAAAAATATTTTTTATGCTTGAAGTACTGTATATTGATGCATATTACTTAAAATTCAAGAGTACAAATAAATTATGCATAAGTACAACTTATTAAAGCTTCATGTTTGAATTCGTGTAACTAACTGCAGATAAACATAATCAAATAGATGATAAACATCTCATTTTAAAATATAAAAAAATCTAAAATATAATTAGAATAATTATCGAGTTCTAACAAAATAATTAATTATTATCTTTATAAGAAAATTATACTATTAAACCAAATATAAATTACTTCGTTATTGAATCTAAATTAAATTATAATAAAAAAATTACACAAAAATCGTACTTTTAAATAGTTGATTTCATATTAATATCGATATATTTTTGTCAAACTTTTATGATATTTTTAAATTTATATTTTATTTAAAAATAAAAACATTCATCATTTTTCAAAATCACATAAGACCATATTATACATCAACTGAGATAAATAATAAAATGAAATATTAAAATCATGATATATCTCGCTGCATTGGTTATAAGGTGTAAAGAAGAGACTCTCATGATATAGTGCAAAATGAGATATAATTATTTGGTAATTATTTACAAAGAAATTAGGGCGTTGAATGGTTAAAAGAGATCCATGATACAAAATCATTCAGTGGATTTTAGAACCATTAAGAGACAGTTTTTTTTTTTTTTTGCTAAACAAGATTCACCTTCTTAACGATTCAAAAACTGTCTCTTAATATAACTATTAAGAGGTAAACAAACAACCCCTTAGTCAGCTTATCCCAAAGTATTTTATTCCCAAAATAGCCCCTAAAGTTTGCATTTTCATGAGTATTAATCATTATCACTAATAACAGCTATCTCTCATCTGTTACGTAAGAAACATTTTTGTCTTGTTAATTCTTTTTTGTCTTTTTTTATTAGAAGATGGAGCGTTGTTTTCAGAAAATATCGTTATAACCACATTTTTTTCATATTGGATTTCTCATGTGATGGTAAAGACCTATTTTTACATTTGTTGGAAGCTATTAAAAATAGCTATTATGTATTAGATATGGTTTATTAATGCACAATTCTTCGAAATTCAAGTTTAAAGCACTTATATTATTACTACACACATACTTCTTAAAATTCTATCGTTCGAACTTCATAATACTAACTTATAAACACAATAAATTATAGAGTAATTTTGGTCCTGATCCCTGGCGTTTGACATTTTTCTCGAAAATCATCCATAATCTTCATTTATTACCAATTTGCCCACCATGTGTACAAAATCCAACGGTTTATCGTTAGTTTTTTTGTTGTTAAATCCAATCAACTTAAGGGTATTTTGGTCGATTAACCGTTTATCATATTTTAAATATATAAAAAGTATATTAATTGTTGTACACTATATTAGAGGGAGGTTCACAGAAAAACCCTCCAAAAAATAAAAAACATCATAATAACTGTTCATCTGTACGGTATATATATGTGTATATAAGTAATTGAATACATTTTCTGGTTTCTATGCACGTGTGCATTTTATGCACATGTGTATGCTGGAAAAATTACTTGTATGCACATGTATATACTGAAAAAATCACTTGTATGTACATGTGTATAACATACAAATGAACTGTTACTGAAGTGTTCCTTAGTTTTTCAATTTTTGCGGTTTCTAGTGAACCTGAGCTATTATCTATATTATTATATACATTAATATTAAAGTAAATTTTGGTGTTGGTCCATCACGTTTGTCACGTGTAATAAATTTGGTCCCTAGTATTCATTTATTCACTATTTGTCCTTGATGTTTGTAAAATCGTTCAATTTTCGTCCTTTTTATTAACCGACGTTTTTTTTCTCCTGTTAAATCAATTATATTAAGGGCATCGAAGTCAATTCGCCATGCTCTCTATTTTTATTAAAAAAAATTAAAAAGTAAATTAGATTATATTATATTAATTTATTTTATACAAAACATAACCTCATAAACCAGTAACACTCTTCAGAACTTCTCCAACAAATTTTTTATAATTTCTTTAAAATTGGAAATATCAAAAATTAAAATCTCTAATAAAATTATATTTAGCTCCAACAAATTTTATATTTTAAATTTTTTAACATAAATTGTATTATTATAATATTATCTAATTTACTATCTTAATACATTTTAAAACAAAACTTTATATAAAATAATAATAATTTAATCTCATTGGTGGGACCGAATAAAATATCCATTTCTCTCTCAACATCAAGTTTTAGATAATTATCTAAATTTGAAGTTCTTTTTCCATGTTTTCTCTATTTTAGATAACATAACAGAGAATCTGTTGGATCAATATAGAGAATCAAAATCTACATTTTCTCTATCGTAGAAAATTTGGTGTGTTTCTCCTCTAACCTTCACCATCGTCGGCGATCGTGAACACCTGAGAAATGTGAACCATCGAAAGATCTTGACCGAGCTTTTCCGTTTAAGTCATCATTGATGATGTTCATCGGGGAAGAAGAAGAGGATCCTCGATGGATGGCTGGCGAAGTGCTTCAACGAAGATTTCAACTGATTGCAGTACATCGGGAATGGAAAAACACAATTAAATCGGTGTTTTGTTTCATTGAGACGTCCTAGATTCAATTTCTGTCTACTCAAAGATTGAAACCCTTTCATTTTAAGTGGATACTTTTGTTCCAAAAAAGCATTTTAGATCCATCAAATTCAACAAGAAATCACAAGTTTAGATCCACCGGAGACCGTTTTCCTTTGTAAGTTTTTTTCTTCTTCTAAAGTATATAATATTTATATACGGCAAATATAACAAATAAACTCACACACCATTCTCATATTTGGTGAAGTTTGAACCCCTGACCTTCTAGGAGGCAAAAGACTACAATACCGCAAGGCCAAAGACCCTTTGGATTTTCTCCGCAAGTTCATCAGTGTTATTGCCTCTTTCCACCATCACAGATTTGTATGGAACCCTATGTGTGCAACACAATCATTTTAAAGTTCGGTTTGTTAGTAGCTTATATGACTGTTTGGTAATGGCTTAATGAGATAGAAAAAAATGTAAGCTTCTAGGGGAGTTCATGCAGAAAACCATTTTTTTTTCAGACCTCGCATCCCAGTCAAAAAACACGCTTCTTCCATTTATGAAAAACCTTTCCAAACAAAAAATTTCACAATGTACAAAATTTGTTGGTTTTGCAAACGTGAAGGGCAAATATGTGACAAACAAGGGTGAGCTATAATTAATAATTTCATAATATGATACAAAGGCATTGTGATAAGTGGTTACTTTGTTTTTAGCTTTTGCTTTTTGATTGGCACAAGAGTAGAGAAATGGACCAGAAACCCAAAATGGTTGAATTGTAGAATCCATTGAAAATGACCAACACATATAATCCAACTACTACATACACCCTTTTTCTTTCTTTTCAATCTTGGTGGGTTTGCTTTTCTTTCCATTCTTCTTTTGACACATGCCATTGCCACCACACACACATATATGTATATGTATGTGTATATATATATATGTATGTATGTGTATATATATGTATATGTATGTATGTGTATATATATATATATGTATATGTATGTATGTGTATATATATATATATATATGTATGTAGATTTGAAATCATCTGAGATCAAGGGTTTTTCGTGAGACCCGTAAGACCAATTCTCAACCCTTAGATTAGATCTACAATTTGAACATTCATAATCACAAAATTGTCATGAGACTTCTCAATAATCACAAAATTGCCACCGTGCAACTTTAGACCATTGGATCATTAGCTTATAAAGTTGATCAATGAACATAAATTGGTCTACGGGTCTCACGAAAAACCTTTGGTCTCACGTAAACCCAACCCTATGTATGTATATATATATATGTATGTATATACACACACATACACACACACACACACACACACACACACACATATATATATATATATATATATATATATAAGCAAATCATAATACTTGTATTGTTAAAAAGGTTTTTAAATTAAAATAAACATAAAAATAACAATACTTTCCTACCAAAATCATTCTTCGGCTAAAAATATTCTGATGCTTGTCGATCTGTTAATGTCAAAATACTTGTAATTTGAAACAACTAGCCGAAGGATATGAAAACTGATATTTTTGTTAAATTCTAAAACTAATCAAATCAACCGAATCAATTGATCCGATGTATTTCATTTAGAAGTAGAGCCTGAATAATAATAATAATAATACGATACATACAGATCTTACGAGGAAGCCCAGTTGCAAACATGATTCCCGTTATGAACTAGGAGACGAAGAGGGGGGCGACATGTGTCCTCATTCATCCTTAATAACGAGTTATGAACTTTTTACAACATTCATGATGAATATACCGTCACACACTCTCCTCTGTCTCCCTATTCGCAATGAATATCAGAACCTACCCCTAAATTTTACTTCAAACATTAACCGAACCGAAACTATAGAATCTTAAAAGAAAGTCCAAAATCATGAAAGAAAAGCACACCCAATTGCTTTATAAAACAAAACCAAAGAATTTAGCTTTAAGAAGCAAAAGCTTAACATATGATTTGATTGGTAAAGATTCTTTGAAGTACATATTCTTTCATAATGCATTCATTAGCAGCCTTTGAGAAAATGCTCTGGTTTCCATCACCTTTTTCTTTCTCTTTTGGAATTAACCCATTTTCTTCATTCATCTCTTCAATCAAACTCCTCACAAGAAACCAGTTATATTATATTATATTATATTATACACATTAACAGTAGTATTAAATTAAATAAACGATACTGATACAATCGTTTAAGAAATATGTTATGCATCGAACAGTGTTTGTTAGTTTAAAGCCTGACTTCTAAATGTAGGATGTTTTGCAATCAATGTTTTCAAGACCGTCTCATTTTGATCATAATTTTCTTGGAAGTACATACGAATCTTGTATGACCATTCTACGCTTGGCCCGGGGGTCTTCCGGAGTTTCCTGCTCTCCTGTACAATCATTAACATACGACTGTTGTTGTTATTTGAAGGGGTTGAAGCCTAGTAACATGTTAAAGTGACTATATATAGAGTTTTAATTAACATTAAAAGGATCAGTTTCATGACCTACAAATTTCAACAGGACTATGACAAATCTAAAAGGGAAAAAAACTAATTGAAAATGGTGTAAGTGACTTTAAATCCATCACTTATTAATGTCTAGTTAATTAATTAATCAAGAAAACTTGTATCCATAATTATTAATAGAGTTGGGTTCACGTGAGACCAACCTATTTTCATAAGACCATTTTTACAGCAAAATGCTGTGAAAGTAACCTTCACAGTGTTTTTGTTGTGAAGGTTCGATTTTTTTTTACCTTCACAATGTTTTGCTGTGAAGTTTCAAGTGTACAAATGTGGTCTCACGGGTCTCATGAAAATAGACTGGTCTCACGTGAACCCAATCCCATTATAATAATATATATGTATATGTTTACAAGACGAATGTTTCATGTACGAAACTCGACAATTTTACAGTTAAATAGACGAAGCGTTAATTAATATTTTATCGATTTTAAATTAAGTAGTAGCTCTATTAAGTAGTGACTATAGTTGTAATGCCTTGTGTACCTTTCTAATATCCTATGTGTTTATTGCATAAAAATCACCTATTTTTTTTTCCATATTCCTCAAATCAAATTTAATAGGAGACTAATATGTATTTTTTTTTTGGGGGATTCATGGGTGAGATTACACATACTGACTAATCTTTTGGATGACTGTAAATGGCTTGGAGTCATCGTAGGTGAACCTATATGACAACAAGAGTTTTGATAATGTCTGGATTCGAACCTGAGGTAGATAATATTTTCCCACTACATCTCTTTGAGACTTAACTAGCATGTTAGAACTCAAGTGGTCAGGCGAATATGGAATTTCAAGGGAGGTTACGTAAGTGTAGGAAGTGATTATATATGTAAATGTAAACGATGATGTATATTTAAATTAAACTAGAAGGGTATTCGTTCAATGCAACGAGATACATTATCGATTTTAATGGTCATTTTATTTCTTGTCTTTGTCGATATAATACGGTTTTATGTGGTTTTGAGAAAACAATAATGTTTTTATATTTTGAATAAAATATAAATTTTAAAATATCATAAAATTTTGAAAAATATATATCAATATTAGTATCAAATTAACTACTTAAAAATTCTTGACTTTTTGTGTAATTTTCTTTAATTCAATTTTTTATTAGAATTTAATTTAGGTTTAATAATAAAGTAATTTATTTTTTATTTAATAAGATAATTTTTAATAACAATTAATAATTAATAATTCTGTTAGATATCAATGATTATCCTAATTTTATTTTAGATTTTTTGCATTTAAAAAGAGATGTCTATTATTATTTGATTATGTTTATTTGTATTTAGTTACACGAATTCATACATTAAACTTTAATAAGTTATACTTACATAGAATTTAATTGTAATTTCTAAGTAATATATATTAATAAATAATACTTCATACATAAAAAATAATTTTTAAAAGTTTTTATCAAATATTTTTTTAATATATTACAAATATATGGTAGCGAAAGAGGGAAATATATCTATCAACGTAACAAAATTGTTTTTTCTATGCTTGTGTGCATGGGGAGATAGACCCACATGGATATATCAAAGAGAGTTGCAACTTTTTTTTTTACTACAAATCAAATTTTATCCTAAAATTAATATTGGGTATTATTCATTGAATTGTTATTCACATGTGATTTACATACAAAATCACATATGATTTTACACTAACAGTTAACATAAGTGATGTGCGGGCAACGTGGTGCATGAATCACATGTGATATTAAACTCATACGTGATTCAGCCACTTTTTCTTATTCTCGTATTTAGTTATAGTTCTCGTATGAAGATGTGCAATATTTATCGTGACCGAGGAAAAGAAGAACTTATATATGTGATAAATTAATAAAAATAGAATAAATTAAGAAGATGCATGAGAAAGTAATGAACCTGTTATGAATAGGGTCAGGTCCATTGGGAACTCTTCTTTTGCTGATGTGTAAACTCGGTCGACCACCGTAGACTCCTCCTCGGTGCACCACCGCCTCTGCAAACTTGGGATCTTGAGACGACGACGTTGTGGATGTATTGTGAAGAAGAATGAAGAGGGAAAGAAAGGCTAATAAAAAAACAAGAGCCCTAATTAGGGGATAGTAGTAATGGTAATAATGTCTCTTTTTACTGCTCATTTTGGAGGTATTAATTGGATTTGGTGTAGAGAGATGATGTTGAAGAAGAGAGTGTAGGGGTGGAATAATGGAAGGGTGGGTGGGTGGGTATGTTTCTTGGTGTTTCATAGGCTTCTCGCTTTTCTTTATAGCTTACACTCATTCTATTTCATTTACTTTAACCTAAAGATATTATATACATACACACACTCTCAGTCTCTCTTTCTTTCTCTCTCTCACACACATATATGTATAGAGAGAGAAATATATTAATTAAGTGAGAGAGATTAAAGAGAAAGGATTGGATTCACGTAATACCAGTATGTTTTTGTGAAACCATTTTTTTATGCTTGAAACTTTACAATAAAATATTGTGAAGGTAAAAAAAATCGAAACATTCACAACAAAAACAATGTATATATATATATATATATGTATGTATGAATGTATATGTATATATATATATATATATATTGAGAGAGAGAGAGAGAAGGGGGGGGGGAGAGAGAGAATAGGATCACGTGAAAGCAACATGTTTTTATGAGACATGTGAGACCATTTTTTTACACTTGAAACTTCACAACAAAAAGCTGCGAAGGTAACCTTCACAATGTTTTTGCTATGAAGATTCAGTTTTTTTTCACCTTTTTCGGATGGCCCTGACTATACTTTTCCGAACCGGAGGGAAAGATTATTATAATGTATATTTATATTTATATGTATATGTACAAGGTTAGTTTTAGGAGAATACCGTAAAAATTGAAAATAAAAAAACACTCTAATAATCATTTATTTGTACGATATGTATATATACATACAAGTAATTTGTTCAGTATACATATGCATATATAACATGCACACGTCCATAAAAAAAATAGAAACATTTTCAATTACTTGTATGCATGTGTATACCGTACACATGAATTTTTGTTTTTTAAGAAGTTCCCCTAAACCCCTCCATATATATTATTATATGTATACTAGAAGGATATTCGCGTCAATGCAACGAGATATATTTTGATCATAATGTTTCGTTTTATTCTTTGTGTCAATCGATATTATAATACGATTTTATATGGTTTTGAAAAAAATAATAATGTTTTTATTTTTGAATAAAATATATAAATTTGAAGATATCCATAAAAATTGAAAAAAAAAATATCAATATTAATATCAAATTAACTATTTAGAAGTTTTCGTTTTTTTGTTACTTTCTTTAATTCAATTTTTATTATAATTTAATTCAAGTTTAATAAAGAAGTAATTTATTTTTAATTTAATAATATAATTTTTTATAAACATAATAACTAAGTATCCAGTTAAGATTCAATGATTATTCTCATTACATTTTAGATATTTATATCTAAAATGAAATGTTTCTTCTGTATTTGATTATGTTTATCAACAGTTAGTTACACGAATTCAAATATAGAGCTTTATTAAGTTATACTTATGCATAATCTACTTATAATCTTGAGTTTTAAGTAATATGCATTAACAAACAGTATTTTATATATAAAAAATATCTTTAAAAACTTTTATTAAATACTTTATAATTAATATAAATACAGAAATAAAGAGATGGATTGGTTGGAAGGTAACATCGAAGGGACAGTAGGCTTTTATAGTGACATGAAACTAAGCTATTACATGGACCTTCCTTTCCTTTTGCTTTTAGTTTGAGTTTTTTAATGCACCTTCTTATACAACTTTTTTTAAGTATATAATATTTATTTATAAAAAATATAATAAATAAACTCACACATCCTTCTCATTTTTGATGAGGTTTGAACCCCTAACCTCCTAACAAGCCAAAAACTCACATACTCCCTAACCTCCGATGGCGGCCGGAGGTGGTGGTAATGTTTACGAGAGATGGAAGGGAGGAGGTCTGCCGCCGAGGAGTGGTCTGATTGTTCTCAAGGTTTTCAATCTCCGATGTGTTTGATATTTAATATACATAATATTATATTATTCTTTTAAATTATTACTAGAAAAAATATTTAAAATGTAAATAGACAAAATTATCCTAACTTAACGACATTTTTCTAACGTTGTTTACTTTAGGGACGAAGAAGGAAACAAAATAGAAACCACGATGACGAAAAAAGCAATTTTTAAATACTGGAAACAAAAATTGTTATAAAGAACAAACCACAGGGACGAGAATCGTAGTTTACTCAAAATAATCTATACTATTCGACAAAAACTTTTAAAAACCATTTTTTATGCATGAAGTACTGTTTATTAATGCATATTACTTAAAATTCAAGATTACAAGTATATTATGCATAAGTACAANTAAATATATTTTTATCTTAATTAAAATAAATTTTATCAAAAATCTTTTTTTGATGTAATTATTTTTTTTGTAAATATAAGTACTTTTTTGTTATATTTGTTTAATTTTATAGATCTAAATACTTTTTGATTCAAAAATGTTTAGAGACTTAATCGTTCAAAATATGAATGTTCATTGGGGTTTTTTTTTCGGACTTTTTTCACTATTTTACCACACATTTAACTAGTTGTACAAGTCATAAGAATGTATCCAACAAGTTTTAGAAAAGTCCAAGGAGTTATTTAACATGTTTTGGATTGTCCAAAAACTTATTTGTTTCAAAAAATTGTCCAATGAGTTATTTAACATGTTTTAAATTGTCCAATGACTTATTTGTTCAAAAAAAATTGTCCAATGACTTATTTGTTCCAAAAAATTGTCCAAGAAGTTATTTAACATATTTTGGAATGTCCAATGACTTATTTGTTCCAAAAAATTGTCCAATAAGTTATTTAACATGTTTTGGAATGTCCAAGAACTTATTTGTTCCAAAAAATTGTCCAAGGACTTAATCATTCCAAACACTAAAGTCCATTGAGTTTTTTTCAGACTTTTCCTTTTTTTAATTACAAAATTAAACTTTTTTTTAATTTTTTAATATAACACTATTTAATCTTGACCATTAATCAAGAAAATGGATGGTTGAAATTGATTTATAGGGTATTCACAAATAAAAATGATTTGAAATTGATCGCTTCCCATATATATATATATTTTATTGACCAAAAAGGCCAAAATATACTTTGCTTGGTCGAAAGGTTACTTTCTTTGAAGACTCCATCAGACTATGAGAATTTTCTAATTTCTAGAAACTTTTTTATCTCAAGTATTGATTTTCATAAATCATTTAATTTAGATAACCGTTATTTATTCCATCATTCATATACATCTAGTTTTCATATTTATATTTTATTTAAAATTAAAAATATTGTTGTTTTTTCAAAATTATATAAAATCGTATTATAACATTGATTGAGACAAAAAAAAAATGAAACATTACAATCAAGACGTATTTTGTTGTATTATACAAATACCCTTCTAATCTTGTTTTAAATAAATCATTGTTTTAATACAAAATCCATTTTTTTATTTTAAAATTTTTGTAACCGACCAAATCAATTAATTTTTTTAATCGTAATTGGCTGAGTTGATCGAGTATTTTCTACCAAAAATTTGGTTCAATTGACCGGTCATTTTCTTTTTCCATTTTTAGAATTCTTACAAACAAATAATAGTTAAATATGATTATATATATATAGAGAGAGTTTGCTTCAATGTAACTCATTGTATTTGTATAACCAATACAACCCAATAAATTGAAATATTTATTGAAATGATGAGGGTTCATTTATCATAATTTAAATATTTATGAAAGATGAATAAGGTTCATTAATTATGACGAATAATTTATATTAGGAAACAATCAAAACTTATATGAAATTACATATTCATCAAATTAAATGGACGGTTGAGATTAAGTTGTATTGATTGTACAAATGTAATGGGTTGTATAATAACTCAACTCTATATCTATACTATATTATAAAGCATTTGACAAAAAAACTATTAAAAACTATTTTTTATGCATGAAGTACTGTTTATTGATGCATATTACTTAAAATTCAAAATTACAAGTAAATTGTGTACAAATACAACTTATTAAAGCTCTATGTTTGAATTCGTGTAACTAACTGCGTATAAACATAATCAAATAGAGAATAAACATCTCATTTTAAAATCTAAAAAATCTAAAATATAATTAGAATATTATTGAGTTTTAACAGAATACTTAATTATTATCTTTATAAAAAAATATTATTAAACCTAAATTAAGTTACTTCGTTACCATGAATTAAATTATAATTAAAAATTTGAATTAAAAAAATACATAAATAAAAACTTTTAAATAGTTAATTTGATACTAATATTAATATTTTTTTTGCAAATTTTATGTGATATTTTCAAATTTAAAAAATCATATTATATCGACATAAATAAAAAATAAAATGTGTCTCTATGCATTGCACGAGTACCTTTCTAGTTAATAATAATAATAATAATAATAATAATAATAATAATAATAATATTGTTAACAAAAACAAGGTTTAGATAATTAGAGAATATTATCCCATAAACTTACTTAATTTGACAAGAGAAGAATATGGTTCTTGTTTCATATCCATATATATTTGAATCACTAAAGAAATTGATGATATCTTGGAAAGAATCAAATTATAATTAATATCTTCTTTTGCTTGGTATTTTTTTTATATTAAAATTTTAAGTTTGAATATTTTTTAATTAACCTAGATATCTAACCCGTTATGTGAGCTGACTAATCTTAGAATGATCACCTGTTTTACGGGTAGTCTGGAGGCACGACATTTGAACCTCCGTGACCATAAGGGGATTCTTATTTCTCCTTAGATTTGAACTTGGGACCTGCAGATACTTTTAACTTTTGGAGCCCAAGTTCAAACCAGTCAGGCACCACTATTATGGTTTAAGTTTGAATTTTGCGTATTAAATATTATTGGTATCTTAAAACACGAAAGAGAAATAATATTTTATTTTTCTACTATGCTTTTTAAAAACGTTATGAAGAAGAAAAATCAAATGATCGTCATGACCATCAAATCAAGTCCGTTACAAGAAAATCGAAACTCAGAATTTTGAAATCTAAACCGTCTTATTATTATATATTTAACATAAAATTTAGTTTTTTTTTTCAAGATTTGAATCAATTAGAATAAAACATAAAGAATGACCGTATAAATCATGGAACTGATAATGAAAGAAACTTTTTCTTTTTTAAAGTCCCAAGAAAAGCCATTAAACGGAATCCATTCTTTGTTATATCTAATTCGTTAACTAATGGGTCTTTTACCTAAATGCTTACCCGGTAAACGCTTATCGTTAGGAGTCAACACTATAATTTATTTTATTGTGTAACATTGTAGGACATCAAAATGGTATCATATACAACAATTAACCAAGTAAGCACTTACCCGGGTAAGAGTCGTCACCCTCACTTACCGAGTAAGACTCTCCATCTTTATCATTGCTCTTATCGGGTAAGATTTTTGACCGTTTATCATGTTCATCCGGTAAATACTTACCGGACAAAAGTTTAGTAAACGACCCCTAAGCTATACTGAAAAACCTCGTTTGTACTGTCACCCTGCCAGACAAAAACATGGACCACTTTGTTGCTTTGACTTATAAGTGATACTAGAAACTCCTTTTATCTTTTTTTTTATTAACCTGGATATCCAACCCGCTATGCGAGTCGATTAATCCCAGGACGACCACCTGTTTTGCATATAGCCCGGAATCGTCGCATTTGAACCTCGATGTCCACAAGAGGATTTTTACTTATATAACAATATATGTAGACATGTTTCTAGAAAAAATTTACACCAAAGTATCTATTAATACGAATGTAGGATCAGACGTGTCGAGTTTATGATATGGAATCGAGTAAAAAGCATATCGTATTGTTCTTGCGTATATAACATATAGCTCTTTATGCAAACTAAAGATTCCGATACAACTATTTTGTTTTTATTGGTCGTATTATGATAACCTGCCTAAACGAAGTGAGGTGAGTTTCAGTTAATAACTTGCAAGAAACATGTATATGACCATCCCATTTGATGCATAAAAGTTGGTTAATACAGTATGAAAGATAAACAGATAATGTCTCATGTATGTAGTTAAAAGATCAATTTATTCACTGTTTCTTTAGAAAAGGGAATCGTATCAACATGCTACTTTGGCATCGGGGTATTGGCATCAAGTCTGGTAGGACCGATATGCACACAAAAATGGACATCGCCAGATTTACTCTGTGATTCACAATACCCTTTTTAGAAGAAAAACAAACAACAAACATATGACTCATACATAAAATAAACCAAAATAATCTAATAGATTTCATATATGGAATCTAGAGGATATGATATATATAGATTTGGTCCCTACACAAAAGAGTAAAACAGTTGTTTATGAATTTTTGCCTTGTGAAAACTACGTGAAAGGGAGAAAACCAGCCTATAGAGTAGTCAAATAGTCCCTTTTCTGTTCCACCAATCACATGAACACATACAATTATTTCATTTACGGTAAATTTGTTTAATTTATATTTCCATTCTCTCTCTCCGATGATTCGGTTTTTTTACTGATTGTGGACAAATAGGAGACATGGGATTTGGGGACAGGAAATCTCTCTGATGATGTGGTTTTACTGATCATTGGACAAGATGAAGACATAAGATTTGGGTACAGAAGATTTAGAAAATACCTTAATTAATACCCTATCAACTAAAGTTGGCCAACATGGGTCCAGCCTGACCCGGGACCGGTTATGGACCGACGGTTCGGGATCAGTTATGTTTTTAAGGAAAATCCAAGGCCCGACCTAGATTGGAACCGGTTATACATAGGCTCGATTTTTTTAGAAAAGTCCGTTTTTATAAATCACGTATCAGTTTTTCAAGATGTCTATAAGATTTTCAAGTTTTTTTTTACCAAAAACTTCAAGTTTTGTTTTTGAAGTTAATCAAATTTTTTTCTGAGTGTTTCAATACTGAATTTCAAAAATCATAATTATAAAAACATGTATGATATTTTTGCGTAAAAACATTTAAAGTGTATTTGAATGATCTAATTAAAGATTTCAAAGTGTATTTCAATAAATATTATCCAAAAAAATACAAACATGATTTTTTATATGTTCAAAATTGATTTTTGGTCGGGACCGGGACCGATCATCATGGGATAACTATAAAAGGAAAATCTCGGCCCCAGACCGATTTGGGTCCGACCAGAACCCATTTTGGCCATCTCTAGTGGGTCCGGCCTGGCTCGGGACAGAGGGAGGACCGGGACCGGCCCGACGGTCATTAACAGTTACGATTTTTAGAAAATTCCACGGCCCGACCAAGACCGGTTATATATAGGGCCGATTTTTTAAAAAAAAGTTTTTATAAATTATATATCAAGTTGTTCAATATTTCTACAAGGTTTTTAAGTTTTTTAGTATGTTTCTTTTGACGTTTTTTAAGTTTTTTGTAAGTGTTTTAATATTAAATCTCAAAAAACATAATTATAAAATCATCTATACACTTTTGTATAAAAGAGATCTAAAAAGGTATTTTTAAAGCATCTCCCAAAAAGAAGAAAAGTTTCATACAATATCTTTTACGTTCAGAATAAATTTTGGGAGAAAAAGTTGGGACCGATTTGAGCCTAGCCCAGAACCGGTTACAAAGCATGGAAACCAGGACTTGGTATTTCGGTCAGGACGGAACCGATCTGGGCCCAGACAGACTCGGCCCGATTTTGACCATCTCTAGCCTCTACTATCAACCAAAGTAGATGAACATGATAACACACACATAACATGTATATATATATTAACATAGAAAGTGTTTTTCTTAGGGAGTGAAGTAAAGACTAGATTCTACAACCAACTTACAGATTAAAAGTAGTAAAGAAGATGAATGAAAGAATCAACACTATCATTATCTCTAAGCCTTCTACTACTGGCATCAAATTATACATCTTTTGTTTTTAAAAACTTACAAAAATGTTTCCAAAAAAAGAAACCTTCAAAACTGTCCAAAAAGGTAGATAATAATCCTCTTTTTTGTGTACAACTTCTAAGACTGACTGGCTCGGGGTGATTTCGTCTTTTGTCTCATGCTAGCTCGTCGAATCACATCCCACGGCTTCTGAGGTGTCGTTACTCCTTGCTGTGTAGCGAAAAACGACTCGTACCCGGGTGAGTCAAACGCGAAACCAGTGTGCTTTGACCTTTCCCTCGGGAGTAGGGCAAAGGCGTACCTCCGTTCCTCTTCTGGGGTCAGTTGGTTTCCGACTGCTAGCAATCCGGCACCAATGGCTTCTGGCTCGTGCCTATGGATTTCCTGAACAATCTGGTAATCGCGCGGGTAGAACCATCTTTGAACCCTGAAATCACACAAGGAATCATTCAAGCATGTGCTTAGTGGCCCACTAAGCTCAAACAAGAACCATAAATATTTTGAGAAGCTGGACACCAACTATTTCATGTATTATTTATAATGAATAAAATCCTGAATAATCCTGTATTTTATTCATCATGAATATCATGCATTTTCATGATGAATATCATATATTTTCATCATGAATATCTATCACCGCATTCATGATATTCATGATGAACAAAATACAGGATTTTATTCATTATGAATAAAGCATGAATAGTTGGTTCCTAGGTTCTCAAAAAATTTACGGTTCTAATTTGAACCTGCCCTAGAGATAAGTGATCATATCGTTCATTAGAAAGCATTTTCAAAGACCAAATAAGGAGTCTATCACAGTAACCGAGTGGCAACAAGTTTTTATATAACTGATAAGGCCTTCAGGTGCTACAAATATGCATGGGACCAGTGGTTGCTGATCGTATCACTCATTTAACGATATTTTCAAGACCAAAATAGGAATCAATCTCCGGAACTCAGGCAATGAGTGTTAAAGATACTGAACTATATGTAATTTTGTTGAAAAGAAAAGCTCACCCTTGGTACAAAAAGTCACACAAAAGCGCAACAATGGGAACAAGAACGATCATAAGATAGAAGTAGGCGGTGCCCATTAACACATAAATGGTGTAATAAGTCCCCTGAAGTTAAACATGAAAAATATCAAGCGTTAGTAATATGATTTACGACAATTCATTGATATTACTGGCATTAGGTAAAAAAAAACACCCACAATCGACTTTTCAACTAAAATTGGTCCTAATTTTATGGTTTAAAGAAGTCCTACAACCCAAATAACTACCTGACGAAAGATGCAACTTTTGACCGGTCACATAGGAAAAACGTTAATTATTTGGGCATAAAAAGTTGATTACCGTCAACCCCAGCCAGCCTCACACGGAACCCGTCTCCAAGGACACCAATGTGAAGGGGAATTTTTTGGCTCACTCAGCGGCTGAGGGTAGCCCTCCCGGGGGGGATATTTGTTTTTGGGCAAAGTCGCCCGCCCCTTTGCCACATATAGATTCATTGGAAAGATGCAATTATTTCATTTTTGGGACGTCATGTAAAAGGTGCAACATTTTACATTTGGATTCATTCCAAATTGAAGTTAACTATTTACCCATTACATCATTACAAATAAACTGATATTACTGATTCGGGTCCCGAAGTTCCTTTTATTCATCTTATTGAAGGGTATATTAGATATTTGACAAACATATCAAACACTGCAATTTTCATGGGACGTATAAAGTATTACGGAGAAATTTCATTCCCAATAATATGTATTTATAACAATTTTGAACCTTCTATTCCTACATTTGGATTTCTAGAAACGTGTACTGTTTTTCCTCTTGACTTGACTAGTTAGCTATAGCATAACGATCATTAACAAAGTATAGAACTTCAAAAGATGCGTACCTTGTTTACGAAAACAACGGCATATATAAAAATGAATATAAACCATGCTAGAATGCTGCCTCCAACACTTATACTGTGCCACCTTGTAACTGTATTGCACATCATAAGAAGCCGCAAATTGACGGTAATCACAAGACATGTAAATGCAGCGGTGCTAATATCCCACAGGCCCAACATCCTTCCAGCTGAGGTTAAACCAGTCGTACTAGAAGCGACCGCAAAGTTATATACGATTATCGATTGATAAACTGAAAAGCAAGCTAAAGTACCCACAACTTTCCAATTGAAGTAGGCATTATCTATTCCCTCTTTGTATAATTGTGGGTACTTCTTTGAAAGTGATGCACTGACGTCCTGCCAAAAAGTTATTTGCATCAGCTCCCTTGTAATTGAGTTTGTTGCAGATACGTACATGATTATCAGAAAATAGACTGGATAATGCTAATTCAGAAATACAGGAAGTAGACATCGAGAATTAAGGTCAAATCTACAACTTTTGGAGTTAAAACAATTATATGAATTCTGTCTAAAGTTTAACACAAACAGACGTATAATTGGAGGTTCATAATGAAGTTAGATGGAGTTATGAATTTGTCATAAGAAAATGCAAAGCATCCATATCAATTTTGAAGTTGGAACATAGGCCCTTAGAGTTAGGTATACGAGAATAGTAACCAAATAAGGGAATAAGAAAATGGTCGAATCACATGTGATTTTACACTAAAATCACGTGTAAAATCACATGCGATTCATGCGACTTTGGCCGGGTCACCTCACCCGCACACCTTCACGTTGACAGTTAATGTAAAATCACATGTGATTTTGCAAGTGATTTGACCGTTTCCGTGTTCTTTTATTTAGTTACATATCTTGTTTGAACCTTCCTCTAGGCCACCATGCCTCATCTTTGGAACAGGGAATATAATTTTACATAAAAGCTACACCCTTCGTCCAAAAAATCGTCCACAATGAAAAATGCACAATGTTATAGAAATGTGTAATTATTACACTTTAATGAACCAAATGACAATTTTACCCTTAATAATAGAAAGGAATAAGTTCCACCATCTCATATCTAAGGGTAGGATTGGAAAGTAGGCACTTTGTTTTGAAAGTAGACACTAATTTTGGGACAAACTAAATCAGAAATACGAACCCATATTCTGGGACGGAGGGAGTATTTTTCTAGCGACACTTATCGTGATAGTATTAGGGTATCATAGTTCAACTTGAGAAGGAGAGAGATAACTACCTTGTCAAGCAGTCCAACAATGATAACAGGCAGGGCAGTGAAAATGACATTATACAGAGACTGGAACCAATCATCATAGAACCTTTGACCAGAGTACCCAGTGTGGAAGGTGTACCAAAATTGAGTCAAAGTGAATGTAAGATTCTTGTAAAAGAAGTATGAAACAACCTGCAAGAGACAAGCTTTTGAAGGAAAAGAGGACAGATATAGACTAAAAGTTCAGGGCAGAAGAAAGTAGAGATGAACCTTGCATAATCTAAGATAGGACCATCGTCCATGGACAAGAAGTAGATCTGTTAGAAATCGGAACTGAGCGATAGCAAAATCGCTGGCCATCACTGCTTGCATCCCCTCCAAACCACTTATTCCGACACCAACATGAGCTGCTTGAATCATGCCAACATCATTGGCACCATCACCAATACTTAGCGTTATCTTATTTGCACCTTTTCTGACCAGTCTTGTAACCTGTAATTATCAACAAAATGATTTCTCATCTAGATTGTGGGCAAGTCCTCAGAAAAAGTTGACATATGCTACAAATTTATCGTAATGTATGCATCGTAATATGAAGTTGATTTATACTGATAAAGAGATGAGAAATGTACAGTTTCACATTAATTTAAATACCTAGAAATGTATTATAAGTTTCAAGGAATTTGTTTAATACAGACAATCATCCATAAATCTTAAAAGAGTACACCAAGAGCATCTCCAATGCAAGGTTCTTATAAGCAAAAAGTGTAGTTTCTTACAAGAACCAACATTGTAGAGAATTCTTATAAGAACCTCACCCTCTTTGAGTTCTTGTACAAGAACCTTGGTTCTTACCTTGAAGTTGGTGTGAAGTGACAATTTACTAGATTTTTATATATTTTCTTGACTTTTATATCCAATATAATAATTAACATGTATATATTTATTTAACTTATATTATACACAGGACCCACAAAATGGGTTCTTATAAGAACCACCATTGTGGAGTTTTATGTAGGTTAATAACTTGGTAAGTTGAAACTGACTTGACAAGAAAGAGTACAAAAAGTGGGTTCTTAAAGAACCTCAATTGGAGATGCTCTAAGGTTCTGCAAGAGTTTTGGCCAGCAGTTAACTGATAAGTCAAGCCATAAAGCCACAAAGCACTAATAGTTAAATGTCAAAAACTTGAACCATTCATCCAGCAGATAAGGTAATGGTTGGCGCACATGTGACAGAATGTAATTGTCATGTTAAGCAATCCAAAACTTAAAAAAAAATACATACCCTTTACAAGAAAGATCATCAGAAATAGCCCTCCATATGTGACTACTTTATATAGCACTCTACACTCAACATTTTCATCTTCCTAACTTATCCCTTCATATTGTGAATTGAGAGAAGCACAACAAAAGCATAAACTCTAGTAACTTCATGTCTTTATGAAAAAAATCAAACACATTAATTAATACACTTCAAAAACAGAAGGTAGAGAATGCTGGTGCAAGAATTTATTTCTAGCAAAGCTGTCAGGCTACTAACATTGAGAATACATAGGAGTTGCTTGTCTCTACTGAAAAGGTATCTTTCTCATCCTATTAGAGGTGGTTTCAAATCATGAAAGCTCAAGCATGTGTTGAAAATTTTCCATCTAATCAGCAAAGCATATGTCTCATGTTAACGTACACCACATTCAGTGGCCAGTCCTCTGGTTTAACAAATTTATGACACAACTAATCCAACAATTGAAGGGTTGACAAAAGCTGAGCTATCGGTTTCAATTTTACACAATCGGAATCGGGTTGATGTGATGTACTTTGCAGAGAAAAGAAGATTTGGTCAAGATTTTGTCAACTACGTAATATTCATATTAACAAGTCATGTATGCAGTGACGAACGTGATTACAACTGAGATTTAAATGCAACAGGAAGTATCAACATAACAAACTATCTCAGAGCAATTTTTACCTTTTAGTTAGAAAAAATCTCAATATGAACATAGACAATCACATCATTAGAAACATTACCTGTGCCTTCTGTAAAGGAGAAACACGGCAGCAGACTACTGAACTGCAGCTTAAGCTCAAACTAAGCAATGTAGACCGTAAACTTGGGTCTAAGGCATACATCAAACACTTCCCATCTATAAGAAGGGACAGTTTCTGTCCAGATGAGCCATGAATGATACTTTGTGCTTCTTCATGGTACTTGTGAAGGTCATTTTTCACTGTTTCTCTTATGAACTGAGCAATTTCCACTTGGTCACCCTGGAAGAAGAGTTTGACTTGAGATTGAATTGTCTGAATAATACCAATGAATAGGACGCTAGCTAAAAAATTGCTTACTCTGTTTTCAACATCCCTGATCTCATCAGTTTCGGAACTGATAACAAACTGTTTCATGTCATTGTTAATTAATTTGCAAGCTGGGACAATTAAAAGATAAGTGAATAATTTATTAATGATATAGCATATATGAATCAAAACATAATCAATTAGGAATAAAGAACACTATACCGTAAGCAATATTTATTGCAGTTTCCAATTTGTCCCCTGTAAGCACCCAGATCTTAATTCCAGCTCTAGAAAGAGTTTCTATGCAGGATGGTACCCCTTCCTGAAGCTTGTCTTCTATAGCAGTACATCCGATCAAGGTAAGATCCTTCTCTATCAGTTCTGCCACCTGTAGAAAGTTTCATATGCTTCAGACATAGAAATACAGACATACAGATCTCCATATATGTACGCAGAGACAAAGAGAAAACCCAGAGATACAGGTATAAAATTGGCATCCCTATCTGAACTTCACAATGCACTTCCTAGGGCTTGTTGGTTAGCAGCTTAATGAGCTTAATGGAACTCGCAGCTTATTCGATCAGCTATACATGACTTTGCTAATGTCTTAATGATTTAGGAAGTGGCTTATTCAGTGCTCTATAGGGGAGCTTTATGCAGAAAGCCAAGTTTTTCCAAACCTGCTCATTGCAATTAAAAACACACTCATTCCATCTATGAAAAAGCCCTCCTAAACAAAAGCCTTCCCAATCTATACAGACAGATTAATCTACACAAACAGCTTCATCCATACGGGACTTAATGGAAAACCAACCAAACAGCCCCCTAGTTCTCTTTAAAGAATGTTCAAGGTGTTTAGAAGAGAAAAACAAAAAGGGACGAGGCCAAAAGATATTACTGTAGCAGCATTTCATGTTATTTAACATTTTCCTGGATATGTCATAAAATTAGGCCTACTTAAGATGTGAAAAAGGATGCGGGTAAGTATCTTTTTCAACGCCAATTACCTCATCCAATTTTCTTTCACGATCTCGAAGAGAAGACTTAGCCTGGATAAATTTCTCATTCCAACTTTCATATATTTCTGGGCTTAAATCTCTGTAGGCCAGGCAAAGAGTTCGCAAACCAGCTTCTCCATATTGCTCTAATTGCTCCCTGCTAATTTTCTTTAATTCCTCGCTTCCACTAGCCAATCTCTCATAAATTACGGTATCAGCTCCCTGTGAAGGGAAGATTCTGCATTAGAGTCGGTTCACAACTTAATAGAAGTTCCATTTACAAGATAGGTTTACTGGAGGTATTACCTTGCAGTATAATACAAGCCTTCCATCTCCATAACGGCATACAACAGATTGACGTTTCCTTGTACTATAAAAATCCAAATAAATTTTGGTAAAACTATATTTAAGCATTGATATAAAGTTTTATTAGCAGAAAAATATAGATGTTAAAAACAAGTGGCAGCAAAAAGGCCTTACCTGTTGAACTCAAGGATGTTCAAAATTTCATATGCAGCATCTTGAACTTTCCCCATTTTCTCAACATGCGATTCACGAACATATATCATTGTAGGTGTACGCCTGCAGAAATTGACCTCACTATATCAGCATGACAGAAAACAAAATAAAAGAACTGTATCCCATACACACCTTAACAAGATTATGCTCTATGTTTGCAGTTTATAAACAAGTACGACCACACATATAGATCAGTAGTATGGCAGCACACGGCAGACAGAAGAAACAATATTAAAATCTGTTAACATAGGCAACCAACCATATAGGGGAAAGACTTGGACAAACCGATAAGGTGACCCAGAGGTCATCGATCAAGTCAAGGAGACAACCTCTTTGCGGAATGCAAGAGAATCGTTAGTGTGAAAATACTTCCCCCAACTCTTGCAAAGTCGAGTTTTTGTGCACAAGGGCAACCCTTTAATGAGGCCAAACATATATACCTGTAGAAGAAGAAGCCAAAGTTCTTCGCTGCAGTAACTAAGGCAGCCTCATCTGGAGATGCAGCTTGATAACGAAGTTTTTCCGGGGACTCTTCACCTTCAGGGAGTACGGTATGACATATAGCAAGGCATCTGAAAAATTCCTAAATAAAGAAGGAACACAAACTTTCAACAAACGACCACGTAAGGATTCAGCATGTTTGTAAATGACGAGATCAACCTGTCCCACAGGGGAAATCCATACATGCAAAAACTGTGTTGGATGCTACTTGGTTTTCATGACCACCAGTTGCTAGAATAAAGTGGGCATACATACAGCACATATAAGCAAAATGTGACCATGGAGCAATCATAGATATAGACTTATAGATGGGTGAATGTATAAAGTACATGTGGCATCTGGATTTTATTTTGAACCCAGATCAGAAGCACATTCACTTTAAGCATCAACTATCCTGATACAGAAAATGTTAGCTTTCAGCCATGTGTTGGCTTCCTCCAGAGCTGAAGCAGAGAGCTCTGCTCTTGAAGTAAAGTTGTTCATAATAAACCTCACTTTTTTATTTTATGGGTAACTATCTAACAAGTTCTTGAGCATGAAAGAATTTTTGCAGTTTAGATAGGATATTTAGCTATTTGCAGATAATAATAAGAAAAAAAAAATAACCTGTAGAAATTTTTTGTTATTCAAAATATTGATTCCTCAATAGTCAGGACCCATGTAATCTGTACAAGCCAATAAAAATTTTCTGGAGGAGTACATTAGAAGATCATTCACATGATCTTATAAGAGAAATATGAAAATTTGAACCCAAAACTTGGCTTGTATAGAGATGTAGTGGGTAACTTCATCATGCATAGCCAAGGTTTATTGACAGAAGGGGATATTACAGTGTACTAAATACAGCCATAAATAAGGACAGCTGGTCACATGCAATCATAACAAATAAAACTGATGCACGTAATTAATTTAAGTTCCTTATAAAAAAAGAATATTTCTGGTTCTAGAAATTACTCATACCATTAGAAGTTGAAAACTTACCATATGAGAAAATGATCAAAGAAAACCAATTACTAAATCAATGATGAGGTATGAACTAAATATAGAACTCCTTTGGTGCCCTAACAAGAATTTAGATCATTCACACGATCTCATAAGAGAAATATGTTGCCACCATAGCAGAAGTCATGCAATATTCAAGACATTGAAATCTTGTCGCATCTAATTAGAAATCCAATTTTTTGCAGAGCAATACAAGATACAGAGTAATGCCAGCTTAACGCTATTGACTTTGATGTACTGGTAAGAATTAATTTTGTAAGAGAAAATCCACCTTATGTTGATAACAGATAAAATAATTTAAATACTACACTTTGCTTATAGAAGTAAACTACCTTGCACATTTCCGGATTAGGTTCATTCCTCCAAGCACCATGCATCAGCCTGGCATCATCAAAATTGAAACCCTTTTCACGTACTGCATGAGATGGTTTCTGCACCTGAAAAGTTTATGACAACATAATTCATAGTTGGCAGATCAAGTTGCATCCTTCCAAGTTATGACAGATGATCATACCTCCTTAACATCTACGCCATTCCTCTTCGCTGCTCCGATTTCTATTTCGGTAACACCAGTTCCATATGTCTCTCCACTAATTGAACATTTAAAGAACTCCATCAAGTTTCTGGTCAGAGTTCCAGTTTTATCAGAAAAAATATACTCCACCTGTCACAAAAGAGCAGCTCGCTGTTTCAGTGCTATAATAAACTTTAATGAACTGCAGCTGTAGTTCCATAAATAGGATTAGGAAATTAGATTGGACCTTGAGCTGACCAGACAATGTTCATGAGGCAGTGTGCATTGTAATGAAGGATTATGCTAAAGTTCAATAATATACATATAGGGCCTACAGTATAAACCCCAACCCTAAATTCTCAAATGACATCCAAGCAGTGGTCCATCTACATGTAGTGGCCCTCAAGGTGCAATGTGTTGGACTGATGCACCTTCTAGAACGATGGTTCCAGGTTTCTATTCTGGCATGTTGAGGCAATTGGAATTTATGCGAGAGTTCTAAAATCTCATCTTACATTTGGTGTGATTGTGAATAGTGAGCTCCTAATAAACCCTTGGTGTTGGCTTATTAAATGGCATTCCACCATACATTTTAGGTAATCTTATAATTATCTGTGTGCTTTGGCCAATATAAATGATATTTAGATATCAATAGGAAATACAATGTATGTGACAAATATATATATCATCTTGGATCATTCATAGCGAACTGGGTTTGAGTTGGAACACAAAAGATATAAAATGGTGCTAAATCTCTAGGTTATAACGGCAGAAGTTGCCCATCAGCAGCGATTCTACTTCTAATTATGTTCTGTTTGTTTGTTTGGTTTCTCAACCGCCATTGAAAACTCACAAGTCGTGACCTCCTGTGTTTGGATCAACCGCTAACACTCGTGTCTCCTGCAGCACCTCCCATGCTTCAACCTTGCAAGATGTCCCATCCCCTGAGGATATGATCTAACATCCAAACACTTATTAGTGTTCACATCAATCTACAACTATCTCCACCATTGTGGGAGCCTCCTGACCTTCATCGCCACATGTTGAACCACGAGAAGACCTCCACAACTAACAAATAACCTACCCAACTCAGCCTCGTTTTAAAAAATCCTAAATTTAGGGCCTATTTGCAAATCCAGAATTCCAGGAACCATCTGCAAGTCAAACCTGATTGGACTACTCTCTTCACCAGGTTATTCTTCTCGTTCCAGACCAGCACCGCTTCTTATCCTGATCAGTTTCTCCCATTTTAATCAGAAACCATGCCTAAATAAAACGTAAAGGCATCAAGCTCCACTGCGCACATCTATTCATGCGCTGACACCTCTGAAATCTAACTGCCCAGGTAAGAATATCCAGTCCTGATTTTGCATGGACTCCTACGGGTCATGGCATGCCTAACTAAGCATATCCAAGCCTGATCTGTGCCAATAACATGCGCTTTTTTGCAGCTTTGATTGAGTTTCAAAATGCTTCTCCCAATGAAGATGTGGAATATAGAATATGTTGAGATTTACATGAAAAATGTTCACTGTAAGAAGAAGGGAGAGAGGGAGAAGGAGACATTAAGACTAGTGAGGATGAGGTATCAAGAAGATCCAGATAAGAGGAGCTATCAATAGCATGCTTTACATGATGTGTTCTCTGTCATTATTCTTCAAAAAAATTCTGTTTTACTTGTCAGATTAACATGATTTATATCTGTCATCCAACTTGAAGAGTGTTAGCAGATAGATTCATAAATTAGATTAAATTGACTGACTTTTGATTGTTAGCATCAGTCCATAAGTGGATTATATATTCAAGTTAATTTCAGTAATCTAAATAACTACTGAATACCGTCTCAAAACCCTAACCATGCCTCACTAACAAAGTAACAAATACAATCTCACCTGATGCATTACCTTAAAACACTTTGATAGAGAATATGACTAAGAACTCATTACCTGTCCAAGTTCCTCATTTAGATTTGATGTGCGTGCTAACGCAGGGGTATTGGTTTCACTATGGTACATGCGCAAGTCATTGTTTATGAACTTAGTTGACTGAATGAATTTGATCATCTGAAAATTAGAAAAGAATAAAACTAATTAGAACATGTCATTTAGACATCACATATATGCTGCAAAACTAGCTTACAAAATTCATGAACCTACCTCGATAGAAACATAAAGAGAAATTGGAATAATTGGTGAATACAGAGTAATAAGGGTAAAGATGCTTAGAACAAAGACCTGTAAGCAAAATACCAAAATCAATAATGGTAAAACACAGAGAAAACATCAGAACCAGAAAAAATTCCTCACACATCAGCAAGCAAAACAATACCACAAATCTGTTGTTTGGATTGAACTGTTGAGAGTCCCCATTAATCCAGAGTTCCAAGTAGTGGTACTTGTTACTTACAAATACAGCACTGCAATGTTTTACGGACAAGGCTATTACAGCATGATGAAAGGTACCAAAGAAGCGATAGCAACAAAACATGAAAAATATGCTACCTAGTCACTTACCTGCCTATGGCCCCAATCAAACACATGGAGAGAAGAACACCAAAAAGTGTAGCTATTACTTTGTCAAGTTTCCTCTCTAGCGTACTCCTTTTGGAAGGAACGTTCATGGCATTCATCATTACCTGTCATTGGATGGGTAAAACGATAAATTGTAATACAATTCTAGATGTATTTTGAACAAAAAGAAGAGGGCGGCAAACAGAAAAGTACAGAGAACAAATTAAAAAAGCTGTATGAGGTTCAAGAGAGATGCTAGAGATTCCTGATGCTAACTATCAACCAGTACAAAAGAAACCCTCAGATAAAAATCAGATTCATGCCAATGATTGAAGACGGCATCAGGGCCACGTTGAAACCCCAATAGTATGATGCAAACCATGACATTTTCCCCATGATGTTGTTGAGAATATACAATAAGTGAAGGTGTGAAAGAGGGATAATAATAGAAATTGAGCCAGCCAAAAATTCAAAAACCTTAGTCTCGTGTCCAGTAAATATCACAGTCCCAACAATGTACTCTGTATTACGTAGACTGCATCCCTGAAATACATGTAGAGCAATATTAGATTAACTAAACCAATGATAGGATAATTACAAACTAATCATACAAAATATTTAGCCCATAAATGCATAGCAAAAAGCAGCATTTTATTGTTCAAAACAAAATCTAGGTCCTTCATTCTCGAGAGAGTGAATGAACAAGACTGCCTCTCCATGTGATTCATATAGATTCCCAAAAAAATAAAGAAGATTCACATGGAACAAGGGCAGTCACATATTTTATGTTTTCCATCTGTGTGTGATAACAACTATTTAATGTGTATAGATTCACAAAGCTGTGGAAGATTGTGATACTTGAGAACTAGATGAATTTCTTAAAGCAATAGAGACAAATAAAAATAAATGGAAAATAAATAGCTCGAGACATCATGGGGAACATGTGAGGGAGATGTAATTTGAACCACAACGGGGGGAAGGGAAAGAATCCTTAAACGGAGCTATATAATAGACAAGAAAGATGACTATCATATCTTACTCGCAACAGAATATGATTTGGACCAAGGGGCAAAGTCTGCTTTTGAAGTATCAAATTTCCAGTAAAGGTATAGAGTGAATTGTTTGGTTGTTCACAGTGTATTTCACCTGCATCAATAGAAACATCGGCATCATAAAACAAATGAAATTCACTATTTAAAGTTTTGTGCATCAAAATAAAATGTAGAACTTATCATCAGTTATTGTTACGTTAGTAATAGTTCAATATTCAAGACATAAATTTTTTGGCCATGCAACTGCTGACCAGGGCAGGCAGGTTGTTGCTTGCCATGGGTGCTCCAAGGCAGTGAAGATGGCAGCTGTTGTAAGGCAACATTTATGAGGACTAGTTACATCAATGCATTATTAACCTAAGACGTTAAGACGGATGGATCAAAGTGTATACATATTCCATGTTAGTAATACAAAGATTTAAACCTTTAAATTCTGAGGCTTTCTCAGGAGTCACATAATCCCATGTCTTCTCCAAAGCTTTCCGGATTTTAAGATTTGTTTCACCATCCAGATTTGCAGTCTGGTAAATGAAGAAGAAAGATATTAAAATATAGTAAAAAGCTAACAAAGTATGGTCTCATGATATAAGTAGAAATGCAGAGCTTATGTAACAAAGAAGATAGACAAACACAAACATAATACGTCCATAATTTAAAGAAAGAAAAGAAGTGTCGGACAAGCCTCTCCAGCTCAAGTCAAACTTTCTGCAAATACTTGGAATCAATAGAATGGATCTACTAAGCCTTCTTCAGTATAGACCTGAGTTTGCAAAAGATTCTCAGTAGCTGACGTTACCGTTCTCTCTGCTACAGGTATCATCTGTTTTGCTCTTAACATAACAAGTCAAAACATCTTAATCAATCTTCTTAGTGCTTGTTTTCCTACAGCTGGTATTTTTACCACGTGCGAAAAAATTATTACCTACCTAGTTGTGTTATATAATATTCTTTTTTTGTAAACAACTATAGATATGGTGGTTAGTTTCTTCTACATCTTACATGACCCCTCTTCTCTATTCTATCACATCAGGAACGGAGATCAGCCAAATCTACAAAGAGGTCTGCTGGATATTCGTTTTTTAATTCACTCACTACAAATAATTCAATTCACCTCCACCAGAGAAAAAAGCATTTAGTTTAATTTTCTCCTATCGAGTCTTCAAAGGAGCTCTTGCCCATTAATTTCCTTGTTCCTACTCAATCAGATCAGACTCTATCTCGAAGGTCTATTATAGGACTGAAGGATATATCTAAAAAGAAAGATGCTGCTCAAAGCTAAAAATCTGACAAACAAGCAATTTTGCTATGCATAATTGGGTTCATTAGGATATAAATGCATATGTGGTTTCAAAACCTCCCTCGGGAATAACTCAAGCATGTTGAACATACTAAGTACTAAAGTTGAAATCAAGAGACCTCAGTATAGCAAACACCGTCAGGGTTTGTACTTGCAAGGAGTAGCAAATCAGCTGGAAAGAACCCATCCTGCCTCACCTGCAACAAGATGAACATTCAGATTTGCACCAACTTCACAAACGAATGTAAATTAAACCATTACCGGTGATCAAGAATAAGCAAGTAGGTTATGTTGTTCAAGATTTCTTCTTTTTGTGCTTAGTCTCAAGATACATGTTAGACCATGAATTTCATCCCAGTTCACTTTCCACCAGCAAAAGGATCTTTCTATTAGTTTGTGTACATAGAAATCTGCATGTGAACTAGTCACTATGGACATTCACATGCCCCACAAACACAGCCTTTTGGGTCGTTATCTACTGGAATCAAACTAGCAATTCTTCTATCTTTGGCATTCATACTCACTTTGTTACCAATCCTCCCTTTAAATTAAACAAGTCGTAGACACGATTTTTTGGGGATGATAGAGTAGAATTTTAACTGAATGCCAATACGGTAAAGATACGAAAGACATATATTGCAGTTCAAAACAACTTGTAAAATATTCCATTTTCAGGATGCGACTTTTTAATGCAAAAGCAAACTGTTGCTCAACTATTTGGAAGAAAGGAATTATTAAACTAAGATAATTAGGTTTGAAGGAACATTTTCAAATGAATGAAGCAATCATAGGGAATCCATTCCCGATGGAATATGAATGGAATGAAGGTGATTAACTCTCGTAGGGAGCAACGGTATTAACCAGAACGCCATGAACTGTAAACCTCAGTGAGCTACAAACAGCAAAGGTATATTTAAAACTTTGGCCATAAGGAGGTCCTTTCGAGAAAGAACAGTTGTGCTTTTAATCAAACATCAAAACATTGCAGAACTGGGAACACAGTAATGGCCTAACAACCAACTACATAAACAATGACTAATTCAGGTTCAATATCGGATTCTCTTTGAGCATGAAGAAAATATGAGGACAATATGACTTTTTCAGTCTCAACTAACCAAAATAATACAATGGTTTGACATGATCATAAAGGAAAGAGAGAGTGCCGGATACTTACTCTAACAACGTCCCCAACCTGCAGCTTCTTCCAGGGAAGGGATTCCCACCTTTGCTCTTGCAGAATCTCAACAGATGAATTATTTATTGTCATATCATTTTGAAGGCGCTTCTGTTAAGATTAGAGTTTTGTTTTAGGAAGGGGGATAAAAGTTAAGTAAAAAGGATGTCGATAATTAAGAAAACCAAAAAAATTACATGCTAAAGACTGTTAGAAATGCTCGAGTAATAGTCCATGGATAACCAACTTCTAAAAGCATTATCGATAGATGCAATCAAACACAGTCAGTCTAGAGTTTAATATTGCTCACCCAATCCTCAAATGCCTCCTTGACAAGAGAGACAAAAAGTACAAGACTTAGCGGGATCACATTTGTAATTGGACTAACAGGACTGCACAGAAACAAAACCATTTTAGAATCAATACTTACATATTTGGAAGCAAGCCAAAAATTGAAGGGCAAATTGCATGAAAAAGTAACGTACTTTAACTTTATTCCTATTTTGGGTAACGTACTTTCAGAACTTCCATTTTGGTACCTAAGATGTAAAGTTTTAAACATTTAAGTACCCGGGTAACTGGTTGAAGCATTAACCGGTTACCATGCTGATGTGTCAAGTGATGGGATGAAACTGGGTTGAATAGCAAATAACACTGAGTTGGATACCACATCACTCGTCATATCAACATGGTAACCGGTTAATGCTTCAATTGGTTACCCGGGTACTTAAATGTTTAAAACTTTACATCTTAGGTACCAAAATGGAAGTTCTGAAAGTACGTTACCTAAAATAGGAATTAAGTTAAAGTACGTTACTTTTTCATGCAATTTGCCCAAAATTGAACATGTTAACATTTATTAAAAAGAAAAAGTGGGTCCGGCATGCAGAATAAAGTGAGCAACAGAAAGTTCAAAGAGGTGTATTTGGTAGGTCGCAACAATTATTTCCTAGAAAGTCTAAGCACAGGTTCTATCATCCATTTATGCATGACGATAAAAGAGAATCCAACAACAAGTATGGGCTCTAACAAGCCCATAGTTAACTTATATGGAAGATAAAAAGTACTCTCTATGTCTAAAAATAGATGCAACAATATTTTTTATGGAATTGCAAAATTTCCCTTCTTGGCAAATTACCTCTTTGTCTATAATCAATTTTTGCAATATACTAATAGCACTGGTTTTTGTCCATAAAATCCCCTATTTTGTCATTATTGAATGGTATTTTAGATATTTAACTAATAGTCAAACACTTGCATTAAATTGGCATATAATCCAAATTAAACCATGGAGGTTGAATAAATTACTCCAGGTACGAGCATAAAGCCATAAATCATGTGGTTACAAGTAAATAACACCAACAAAGCAATATACATGCTAATCTTCTGGGTTATTTTTCGGCAATCATACCTGACAGGTGTAAATGATAAACAAGAGATCGTAAGAAAGTACAGGTTAGCCACCCGCCTAAACTGTCAATTATAAACAAGATACTATGTCAGTAGCATACAAGATACAAGGTTCAGATAATTAGTCAACTTCAATGAAGTTGGTACAAATAGAAGCCATAAGTACACAATAAAGAATTATATCCCTAAAATATTTTTAAAAAAAAACTTCTAGGACAATAAAGCACTGCTAATAGTGAGTTAAATGAAAACAATGTCTTCATTTTTAAAATATAGTCCAAAGAAAAGGCAATCCCCTCCCACTAACAAAAAACCCATGTTCATCCTTCTTGTCCTCTCAAGGGTGTTCATGCTGGTAAGTACATTCATATGCATGCACAACGATATGTTAGAGATTTTTGTTTGGCAGGAGGGGGGGAGTCCTAGGCATTACAAGTTTGCATGAAACTTACAAGCAACTTAATTAAATTTTCACGAGTCATGACCAAATTCACTAAATGCTTCTTTAGTAAATGTTTGAATGACTTACCTGCTCATAGAGCCCTTTTGGTAAGAAGGTAGCCACGTTGTACTTCGTAGTTGATACAGCATTTCCCTGAAACGATTGATTCACATCAATCAAGATTTAATCCATGCAAGCTACTCTCTTCATCCACAAATAAATGAGCCATTTGCTCAGAACATAAAAAGGTAGAGCATGTCTCATCATTTTGATATGTATATCATCTATCAATATATTCTATATAGGAATAAAAGTTCCTTTTTACATTCCAACGTCTAAAATAATTGGATACTACATCAGAAGAGAATCAATCACATGGACACGACATGCAAGTCACGTATCCGACCAGACGAACCACGACAAAAGCACCGCTAGATGTAAGAACAGAGGATTGTAATGTTATTAATATATTTTACAGACAATTTTAACTAGATGTGAAATTTAATGAAAACTATTTTGAATGACAAACAACTTATGTTCAAAAAAGAATGACACCCAACTGATAAGCTATAATTGATCATTATGAAAGGAAAGTATCAAGAAAAAAATGAAGACTTGTAGTTGATATTTGATATACATGTTAAAAAGAACAAAAAAATGTAAATATTATTCAAATTTTGAAAAAGAAGGCCCATACTGTTTGGAACAAAACCGAAAGGGTCATAATTTGAGATACAGGAATTATTGTAGTACAATTAATAAAAAGATGGCTTGTGCTAAGAAACTAGATAAGCTTCCATGAAAGACAGCAGCAATTATATTTCTCTTCATATATGGCACTAATGAAGTTTCCAATGTAAAGAGCGTATACCGATCTCTATGTCAATAACTTATTTAACATGGTGGTACCTTCATGCTCCAATAATATCCGGTGTCATTTTGCATGTTTCTCCCATAACTGTAATTGTGTATGTTATGAAAGGCATGCTCAGACATGAGGCCTGTTGAAGCACAACTTTGGGGCCAAGCCTTGATTGAGGTTCCCCGGTTTCTTGAGACACATGCCTTGTCCTTTTAGGCAAAAGAAATGCGGTGGAATATATTTAAGCAGACACAGGTCAGTTTTTTGGAACGTGTATTTCAATGAGGCCCATCCCAATTAAGAAGTTTTCAACCAAATAAACTACAAAAGGTAGAAAAACCCGGAATGGCTGGAGAGCAAAGGTTCCTTTAAGTCAAAGTTCGGGCATTGGCTCATCCTCAAATGCCTTTCTGCCTCTCCTTATCCTCTTCATCTCTACGTTCTTCTCTTTGATCTTGTTTTATGGGCATGGAGTTGAATGATTGTTAGTGGTTATTAGGCTCTTAACTTCAGTTAATGGTTTTATTTCATTTTCAATAGTTAATATTTTTTTCAATTTGCTTGATATCTTTGATGTTAACTAAATGTTGCTGGTTTATGATGTTAGTTATTATTGGTGTTAATATTAACATTAAATTGTTAATTGATGAATTATACAATTGAATGTTAGTGATTCAGTATAATATGTATTACTAATTGATGTTAATGATGCTATAGCAAATTCAATACTCCAAGAAGAATGCCTTTTCCCCTCCCTCTTTAATGATTTGTGTGTGTATTTGGATTTGTATAAATCATGTGTCTCCTTTTATTGACGCACGAACCTTGCCTTGCGCCACATGCCTAGGCCATGGGGAGAGCTCTGCATGTTGGTTGCCTCACACAACGTTTTGTGCAGATCATAGTCTCTCTCTCTCTCTCTGTCAATTAGAAGCAATAGTTTATTTATTGGTCTGCATATTCTGAACAATATAGAAGTCATAACTCTAGCGAAGCTCCCCAACCTAGCATCCTCAAAGTTACAACACCATATGAAAGCCTCGTTTTCTTTTCATGACAAGAAAATAGTGAACACAAAACTTATAAGTTATCTCTCTACCTGCCCAACCCACCATACCCCTCCAACCTGAAGTAGAAAAATAAGAACACATCATGCTATAAAAACCAGCCTGTGACAAAAATTCACAAAAATGATCAACTCTCCTGTTTGCAGAAAGCTCAAGAGAGGACACCCATGCAATAACAAGAAAATGGTGTAGTGATGAAAATGAATGAAAATCCTGATGCAACCCTAACTTAGAACTCTCTTCTCTCCCTCTAAAATTTTCAATATGCGTGGGGGTTTTATTAAAGATAAAGAATAAGAGAAACAATAAGCAAGACAGAAGAAAAGTCAGGAAAGCACTTTTGCTGAGGTTGTGAGTTTTAGCAGATGAGAAGAGAGAAAACTTAGCCCTCATTCTCAATAAATTCCTACTAGAATCAGAGATAACTACAAGAAAAGAAAAAGAATCCAATTTACAATTCTCAAATACCAAATTCTAACCTAGCATAGCAACAATACAAAATGATATATGTTAAGATCACATGGTAATTTTTAGTTTTTCCTTGCATGTTGCTTTCAAACTTACAAACAAAAGAGCGGAAAAGGAATTTTCCTTCATAACCTCAAAAACCCCTAGAGTGAAGTTAACTCCCCCTTCAATTCCTTCTTTTCCTACCATTTACCTTCTCGTTTTCTTGCTTCTCCTATGTTCATAAATGGAGTGCACAAATCTGTTGATGAGTTTGCGCACAGGGAAAGCCTGAGAAACAAGGCTGCATATTTTCTCCTGTAGGCTCTCACCGCATAACCAAGTTCATTATGGATGGTCAATAAATTCAAAGGGTCACAACTGGTTGTGTCACCAAAGGTCCAAAGCTTTCTTAATGGAAGAAAATCCTACATAACTACTATACATCATCTAGAGATATACATATTCACATTGGCAAGTGGCAACTTTCAGCAATATGAAGAATATGTACTAAAACTGGATGCAGTATTTGGATTGATCTTGCTAAATACCATTTTGGACCACATGCTAACTAAAGTACTGAACTGCCAACCTAAAACTGCAAACACAACAATAGCGATCAGTCAAAAGGAACTTAGCATTGTCAGCCACTGGTACATGTTCATCCTTCTTTGCTCTCATTTCCCCTTCAATGATCTTTATATAATGTTTTATTTTTTATATTCAACCATTGACCACCGCATTACTGTCAAGCAATCAAACATTACTCAAAACTCGTCATATCAAAACCCACTAGAGCTTCATATCTACAAAGACCAAGTCAACTCAAACTTTAGCAACACAAACCCCACCTAAAAGTTATCAATCTTGAATAATCATAGTCCATTGAACTCCAATTCTACACAACATCCAAAAACTGTTACAGCATGGTCAATGATCATCATGTTCCCATCAAAACCACCAAATATTAGTTACTATACCAATTCATATCTCTTCAAGCACAAAATCTACATAGTAGAAAGAGATGAAGCGCAAATAAACCATTATTTCAATCAATCACACATCTAACCGCAATTTACATGCATCTATGATTAAAAAAAGACATGCACCTTGTATTTGGCAAGGTAGTTGGCTTCGCGATCGTTGCAGAAAACGGTGCGATGACCTGGCGCCTGGGGCTGAACGCGACCAAGTCGAATGGTGCTCATTGAGGGGTTTCTGTCAACAGCCAGCGGCGTACCGGCGGAGGCACTATCGCCGCCTTGTCTTGATCCAGATGCCTCCCTCCACCCTGTCATTACTTTACTCCGATAGCAGCAGGATGAATCAACCAAAAATTCGAATCAAGAACCCAATCTTAACACATAATCATACAGATAAACTATGTTGTTACCAACAATTGACAATTTAGAGTTGTCGAATGGAGGATTTATGAAACCAATTTTCGCCCCCAATTCGTCGTCGTCTTCGTCGTTGAGGGTTCCAACACACCAATTGGATCGTCGAGCGTAAGGTACAGACAGCCTTCAACTTATACGCATTGCCCACGCGCCGAGAAGGACCGTGTCTTGTAGATTCTTGGTTTATCAAAACGGTGACGTTTGCGCCTGGAACATGTCCGCAACAAGGGCTTTGCTAAAGTGCGCCGTGACGCGTAAAATATTTAACGGAATTGGTTAAACATCTAACGGATGTAGCAGTTAACGACGTTAACTTCCGTTATCCAATTGGGCTAACTTGAAGCGCTTATTAATGCAAACCATGGGCCACATTTGGGCCAATGGTTAATAATTTATCTTTAAATTGATTAATTAAAATCTCATTAATCTATACTATATTATAAAATATTTGACAAAAAACTCTTAAAAATCATTTTTATTGATAAAGTATTGTTTACTGATCCATATTACTCAAAATTTAAAACTACAAGTAAATTGTTCATAAGTACAACTTGTTAAAGCTCCATTTTAAATATGTAACTAACTACAGATAAACATAATCAAATATAAGATAAACATTTCATTTTAAATATAAAAAATCTAAAATATAATTAGGATAATCATTAACATTTAAGAGAATACTTAATTATTATCATTATAAAAAATTATATTTTTAAACTGAAAATAAATTACTTCATTATTAAATTATAAAAAAATTGAATTAAAGAAAATAGACAAAAAATGAGAACTTTTAAATACTTAATTTTGATTATAATATTGATATGTTTTTTCAACTTTTTATGGGATTTTCAAATTTATATTTTATTCAAACATTATCATTTTATTCAAAATCATATAAAGTCGTGTTATAACATTGACAGAGACAAATAATAGAAATAAATGTTGAAATCGAAATATATCTCGTTGCATTGCGCAAGTACCCTTTCTAGTGTTACTATATACCTAAATATATATTGTTTTGGGGTCATTGAATCATTGTATTAAAAAATATGATCATTATTTTGCTTTTGGTGTACATAAACCGAACCAAATACATATGATAAAGAAACAGGATTATTATCATAAATGACCAGAAAAATTTACTTTTTAGCCACCTCCAAAAAAATCACAAAAATAGCTGAGAAACTGGAAGTCAACATCGTAAGGCATTTTTCCTTGCGGTTTCTGACATTTTCTGACGCATCTAGATGAAACATGGGCCAATCGCAAAAATAAATCGAGACACAACAACTTGCGGCACCGCAAAGACATGCATCGACGCACAAAAAGTAAGCCAAAGTCATAGCTTGTGACATCATAAGAAAAAAAAAATGTCTTGCGTCTTTGACTTGTTATTTCTTGGTTGTTTTGTGAATAGAAGTTTGGAAGTTGCTAAAAAAGGCTTTAAAAAAATAGCCCATATGATTTATTTATACGAGTGTCGCATTTATAATATGGTTAATATATTGTTTATTTATGCAATTTCTAAAACCAAATAAAACAAGTATTAATAAATAAACTCAATCAACATAACTTATATGACTTTTTATCCTTTTAGACCCAGATTCCATAGTTGTCGCCCCAATTGTCAACCATGTATTATATGAAGAAGACGTCTTTGATCCTGTTGAAGCATTTGAACATCTGTGCATGATGGAACCAGAATCTACTATACAAAATATTATCAAGATATTTTAATGGTATATTTTCTCACTTCTCTCTTAAACCCAAGAAAGGTGGTCCATGCCACCGTATTTTCCATCTATCGTAGTGTAAAAAAAATTAGAGTCTTAAAAGTGTCACCGTATTAATTTGTTGTGTGCTACCATATGTCTTTTGAAACTACAGCAAGAACAAGTTTTCTTTAGTAGAGTTGATTAATAAGGTTTTTCTTCTATATGAGACCCGAGTTCAAATCTCATTAATGTCATTTTCTTGGTTAAATGGTGTCATCATTTGGAAAAAAAAATAAATCTATATTTGTTTCTTATAGAAAAAATTTTGGGCCTGTCCCTGTAATTTTGGCCATGGTGAATAGAGACCATACTTTTATACGTATTTTATTTAGTATGTGAATAAATAAAACGAGATGTGTAAAATGACTTGATTATATAATTGATTTTTATTTTATTTTTCATGATCCGTCTGTCATATTCTACTTGACTCGGTTGAAAGCTCGATTAAACTTTTTGAATCGAGTCGAATTGGCCATTCGAAAATATGTTCATAACTTATAAGTCATACAACAAAAATATAAAATGTAATGAACCTGACACAATAAACAAGTTAATCGTTTCATAAGCTGGTGTCTCTTTGTTTACACACAATAAAGCAAGAGATATAAAATGTGTATCTACGCATAACAGTCAAACTTATTTAGATAGCTTATAGACTCAAGGGTTGGGTTCCGGTGAGAACATCAGTTATAGTGAGTAGGTTAAGAAATAATCTTCATCTTTGGATAAATCGTAACTGAAGATCAACACTAGTATGATGCACCAAGATGCACCGGATCAAATGTCCCAAATTTTCACTAATTATTTATACCCCCTCCTCACTCACCACTTACATTTCATAATCATGTGTCCCAAATTTTCACTTAGGGGTCGTTTACCTAAACACTTACCCGGTAAGCACTTACTGGTAAAATTCAACGTCATCGTTTACTTACCGAATAAGATTTTATTCACCAAAACGTATCGTATGTAACAATTTATCTCGGTAAGCGCTAACCATAGTAAGAGTCATCGCCCTCACTTACCGGATAAAACTTTGTATTCTTGCTTTCGCTCTTACCAGATAAGATTCTTAGTCTCTGCCATATTCATTTGGTAAAGTAATGTGACTTGGTAAGCACTTACCCGGATAAGCGTTTGATAAACGGCACCTTATTCATATTCACTAATCATATGAATAGAAATTCTGAGAGAAAATGAATGGAACGTGTGATTTTTATCCCTTCACTCGTATACCAAGTAATATAAGAGAGAAATGAGGAGCTAAATTAACAAATGGCAAGTAATAGGTTCATCTTTTGGTAATTAAGTCTACTAAATAAAATAATTCCACAAATACCACTTAACCAAGCACAAAAAGTGACGCAAAAAATAAAAGTAAGGTACGTTTACTGAATACTTGTCGAGTAAGCGTTTATCGGTAAAATTTAATAGTCTCACTTACTTACCGGATAAGATTTTAGTCTACTAAAACGGTATTGTATGTACCAATTTACCCAATAAGTAAGCTAAGACTCTTGGTCCTTGTCTCGCTCTTATCGGATAAAATTCTTGGTCTTTACCATATTCATCCGGTAAGGTAATGTGACTTGATAAGCGTTTACCCGAGTAAGTGTTTGATAATCGGCCCCTAAAATGGAAAAACAAAACAAGTGAACAAAGTTTTCACATATTTTATCAAAATAAAAGGGGATAAAACATGAAAACAACTATATATATATATATATATATATATAATGTTACTATGCATGTAAAAAGAAAGATCATATATATATATATATATATATATATATATATATATATATATATATATAGTATACGTAATCATGAAACACACAAACCTTGTTAGCTCAATGGATACAAGATTTTGGCAATTTCATGGCAGTGTTCTTATTCCTCTTTGATCATAAGAATTCGAGTGAAATTAACTATATTGTTCTTTCGAAACTGCCGCCGATTTGCATATGCAACCATTCGGGTGATGACGTCCTACTAAATTCTCTCGTCGTGGGTTGTGAAAACGGCATGTCCAATGTTCGGTGACCCAACTGAGACACACGCCATTCGTGTATGAGACAATAGATATAGCAAGTTTGCAATAAAATTGCTCTTTAAACATGAACTACTAGCTGATAGCACTACTAGAAGATGGACTTTCCCAATATTACTTACAGACACCTCCGTCACTAATAACCTACGGATCACCAAGACCCCACCGACAAATTTCTAACCAAAAAGTAGACGTGGATTGTTGACGGGTTAACGACAAGACAAAAGCTGCAGGTAATTTAGTGACGGATTACTGAGAGATTTGCAATGTGTTTTTTTATTTCTTATTTTTATTTCTATATGGGTAGTAATGGTTATAATGAGCCTTATTGGGTTAGATTGTTAAAGTCTACATGTTAATTACAGAAAAAGACGAAAACTTAAAATTTTCTTTTAAAATCCAAGATTTCCAACAGATATCCTTTGAAAAACCAACCGTAAAAAACAACCATCGACGATAACCTTGTTTTTAGTAGTGATTGTGATTCATGACTGTAAGTCAAGTTAACACAAATAATTAATGATTGAACATGGGAGATTTTGTTAGAAGAGTTGACATTGGAACTTACGTCTTTCGAAGGGAATCCTTCGGGGTTTAGGTTTGATCTTGAAGTGACAGCTTCAAGCTTCATCGATAAGAACTACATAAACCAATTAATTAGCACATCATTTGATCTCATCCATACGGACAGTTAAATCACGATGAAATGATCTACCATAAAGATAACTCATACCTCAACCTGCCGTTGTAACGCTTGGATGTAATTGATAATCTCATCGAGGACCAATGCTTTTCCAATGACCTGAGATCACCGCATTAGACAAGTTTGAATAAAATGAAGCGAAATATAATGACGGATTTCTTACATCTCGTACAAAAGAAAGTTTTTACGTCATTCTTAAACCATTTACCTTATTTTATTATCAAAAGTCAACATTTATTTGTATGACAGATATGGCCTCTATCATTTTCAAACTAAATATAGGGTAGGTAAATACATACCTATTATTTATAAAATACATATCTATTTATAACATGTTATCGTTCAATATCAACATACCATTTATATTTCCAATATATGATTTGACCTGATACAGTTCATATGATTATGGGACAAAAGATTTGCACGAAACCCCTTCATAATTTAACATGGTTATCAAATTAAAACGGTCAAAATTCACACGTGGGCCGTATGCCCCATTTTGGTAACGCTTGGATTCGAATATGGGAAGATAAAATTTCTATTTCATCCCTTAAACGTCGTTAACTGGTGTGTCACAACCCAACTGGTTATATTCATGTAATATTTGTAGAGGGATGAAATTGTAAATAGGTGACCAATCAATAAAAAGGAACAAAGCAGTTAAGCTCCATAACCCATGTAATGCAGAAAAGAAATAGATGGATATGTAGAGATGCAATAGGAAAAGGTGATACATCATACCTTGTTACAGCCAGGGACTAGATCTTGGAGAATTTTCATCCTCTCACTTATCTTCTCTCTTCTCGCCTGTTCATCAAATCAAATACGTCAAAGATCAAGATAAAATTGTCTCCAAAACCATGTACTTTTGGCTTTAAAGCTCAAAAGTAATTACATATCATCCCCACAAATCAAAATTATGGGCTGTTTGGCAGTTGCTGAATGGTTTGGTACAAAATGATTAAGTGACTCTCATGATATAGTGCAAAATGGAATATAATTGTTTGGTAATTGTTTACAATGAAATTAGCACGTTTAATGGTTAAGGAGACCCAAGATACAAAATCATTCAATAAGAGCCAGACTTTTTTTTTTGTCAAACAAGATTCACTTGTTAATGATTCAGAGTTTGCCTCTTAATGAAACTATTAAGAGGTAAACAAACAACCCCTTAGAGGAACATCACATCAAATGTTCTAAAATAGAGATTTTGGGCAAGTTTTATGCTCCAACAAATATTCAAAAAAAATCCCCAAAACTAAGAAAGCAAGTAGAGAGTTTGAATTTTTCCAAATTTTAAGAACTCTCCAAAAATGATTAACATGAGAGAGAAATGCTTTTTTAATTATATTTCTATCAATGAGAAACTTTGAAATTAAGTCTTTAGGTATAAATAATATTTTAATACAGTACTATTTTAATAATATAATCAATATTTGTAATCACCGTTGGAGAAGCTGACGGTGTTGAAATTTTTTATAGAGATTTTGGATTTTAATTCTCTGTTTTAGAGAAATTTTAAAGAAATTGTTGAAAACGATATCTTTAAGTGGATGGAACCAAAAGAAGCACAACTTTAATTAAAAAAAACGTTAATTAGAAGCAAATTACTCGTTCTGCTAGACTGTGACTATCAGTGGCTTGACCTCTTCGAGCTCGCACATGGATGTAGTCTTGCTTAGATTCAGCTGGCTTTATGTGGTTCTCTGCTAGCTTTCCAAAACCTCCATCAGCTTTGGCTTTAGGTTCGAAATTTTCATTTCCAAGCCCCAACATTCTAAGACGTTTGCCATCACAATCACTCTGTTAAAATTTTAAGAAATTTATCATAAAAAAAACCTAGCTCAAAGTTGCTGATTACAATCAGAATAGCAAATCTCTAACATTGAAAAAACCAACTTCAACTAATTCGTTATCGACATAACGTACTAGTTCTCTAACATTAATTTTTTTAGCATAATAGCAAGATTCGAATTCCGCAAATAAATGAAAAATAACGGAAGAAACTGTTACATGCTTTACTTTTTTGTGGAAATGAGATAAAATTATCAGTAATCTTATACCTAACATGGAGTTGGTTCAAACAAGAAGACTAAATATCATGAAAATGTACGAAATGAAAGTTAAAGAAAAGTTTGTATATAAACCATTGAAAAATACGAGAGAAAAAAATGCTATTTGAATATGCATATCTATCGTCAAATGTACTTTTTCTATGATTTCATATGAAACTTCCCATTTGTCTTTATTTCTTACCTTTTCATCATATTTAGACTTCTTATTTAGACCTCCGGATATACAACATAACAAGAGCAATAGTTCTTTTTATGGGTACCATATGTTTTTAACATCAATAATTATTATATTTATATTATATTATAAAACATTTGACAAAAAACTCTTAAAAACCATTTTTTATGCATGGAGTATTGTATATTGATGCATATTACTTAAAATTCAATATTACATGTAAATTATGCGTAAGTACGACTCATCAAAGCTTCATGTTTGAATTCTTGTAACTAATTGTGGATAAACATAATCAAATAGAGGATAAACATCTCATTATAAAATATAAAAATTCTAAATTATAATTATGATAACTATCGAGTTCTAACAAAATAATTTTTTATTATGATTACAAGAAAATTATATTATTAAATCAAATATAAAATACTTCGTTATTGAACTTATTAAATTATAATAAAAAATTTAAATATTTTAAATAGTTAAATTGATACTAATATTGATATATTTTTATCAAAATTTCATGATATTTCAATTTTATATTTTATTCAAATATAAAAACATCATCGCTTTTTCAAAATCATAGAAGACCGTATTATAACATCTACTGATATAAATAATAAAATAAAATATTAAAAATCAAGATGTATCTCGCTGAATTGCACGAATACCCTTCTAATATTTATAGATAAATATATAAAAAACCAGTTATCATCTCACATCAACTCCAAAGTAATAATTAACGTTCGTTGCGAAAAGAATTGAGATTCTTATGAAAACTCCCTGCACTATTGGTTGTCATAAGTTACACTTTATACTTATAAACTTATAAGAATTTAATCACCTTTTTTTTTTTCTTTCTAATTCTGGCTCCCAAAGCAATTCGAACCAATTTAAATCTCAACATCAAATTATAGCAACTATTGTTATTATTGATCATCTAGACTTGAGATGACGTGAGACTAACATATTTTCGTGAAACCCGAGAGACCATTTTTTTATGCTTGAAACTTTACAGTAAAACGCTGAAAGACCTTGTGAAGGTTCGGTTTTTTTTACCTTCATAATGAAATGAAGTTTTAAGTGTAAAAAAATAGTCTCATATGAACCCAACCTGATCATGATATCAAATAGTGTTTTGCAAAATATTAAAACTATTTAATTAAAATGTTTGAGTAATTGATTAATGATTACCATGCCATTGCTAGGACTACTACTCGAAACTCGTTTAGGCGAGTCATCTTCTTCACGTTGCTTCTTACTATGGAAATTACTCCCTCTCTGGTCCAAATCCATTGGATCATCAACAGAAACATGATCTCCATGATTCATATAGGCATGAACACTACTGCCGCTATTGTTATTACTATTGTTTTCGCTGTTCCCACTCAATTGCCCCCAACCAAACGACGCCGAATTACCGACGCTGCCACCGAAATTGACATGGAACGGCACGATATCCGCCAAATTACACAACGACGAAGCCGAGTTACCGGACCGGAAATCACCTCCGTTCATCATCACCGGCGGATCCATCTCACGAAAATAAGAACACCGGTGAGTTGAACTTCAATATCGATCCGAATCCGAAACTCTCACATGAAAATCCTCCAAATGCTTCAACGGTGATACTGTTAACGAGATGTCTCGAAACTCGATTTTTCTTAGCCGGTAACGCTATCTCCGACGACCGTGGAGAGTACTTTGATGGATGGATATAGATATAGATAGAGATAGAAAATGTGTATGTATAGAGAGAGAAAGTGAGAGGGAAACAGCGGTGATAAAGCTGTGTGTTCGACAACTGAGGGTGGTTGGATGCGTACTGTGCCCCCACCACTATATTATTCGGCGTATGTTAGTGAGAGATGAACATTGGGAGTTGAAAGAAGTGACTTTTGAGTGAGGCATTCTCGGAGTATCCAGCGTTTCTTTGTCGAGGCTCATCCAAAAAGAGTGCTCGAATCATAAATCCCAGATCAATATTATACCTTCGTATTTTTGTAGGGCAAGTGCACTTTTAAAGTAGATCAAATGTCTGTAAAATCATTCGATGTGTTGTTAATCGAATTTTACTTTTTCAAGACATTTTTTAAGCTGGGGAACCGAACCGATCCAATCATTCATTGGATGTTGGATTTTGTCAACCGATCCGATCTGATTAACATTGGATAACTGATCCAATCCAATTGATAATTGGATCAGACAGTTTCATCCATTGGATATCCAATGAATGATCCGTTGGGATTAGGTCCATCTAATGTGTTAATTCAATCCAATTCTCCAACAATGATACAAATTGGTTAATCACTTTTAATATGTGTTAAAACCAACACAAAGAAAGTTAAAAATTAAAAACATCACATAAAGCAAGTTCTTATTTAAGCAATTCGAAAATAAATTAATTGAATAATGGTTGGATGAACAACTGGATGGTAATTGGATTATTAATTGGATGTTGATCTGTTCGGTTCGGTTTTGGTTGGTTCTTAACTGCCATCCGACCGATTCAAATTGGATGTTGAAAATTTGAATTCGATTTGATCCAATTACAATTTGATATCCAATTATGATCGGTCGGTTCCAATTAGATCGGTTGATTTTCTGTGTGGTGTTGTAGTACCATGGTATAAGATACTGCATGTTAACCAAATTTACATACTTTGTATAGCAGTATCAACTAATTTAAGCTGCTATCAGTTTAATTTGTATGATTGATATATATGTTGACTGATGTATTTTATTAAAATAAACAAGACATTTTTATTTTTTTCCAGACGGAAATCTTGAGGAATGTATTATTGACATGTGAAACTTGCTTATAATCAACACTTAGCATTTTGATTAATTAGCGACACACGAATCATAAATGTATGTCTATTTTAGTAAAGGTTATTAATGATGATGGTTAATGAAACATTAGATATAATATCAAGGGGTTGTTTATCAAACGCTTATTTGGGTAGACGTTTATCAAGTTACATTACCTTATCGGAAGAATATGGTAAGAACCAACAATCTTACTCAATAAAAGCGAAACAATGACCAAAAATCTTACTTGATAAGTGAATGTACAACCCTTACCATGGTAAGCGTTTACGGAGTAAATTTTTGTATACGATGTCGTTTTGGTAGACTAGAATCTTATCCGATAATTAATGATAGTGTTAAGTTTTACCAGTAAACGCTTACCGGGTATATGTTTGGTAAACGGCCCCTAAAAAGATGTATAAATAGTAAAATATCAAATTTTATATAAGATTATTCATTAAATTGGTTTTTATGTGTCGAAAACTAAATACATTTAAGGGGGTGTTTGTTTTGATGAAATTATTTTTTTGAGAAATTTGGGTTTTGTGAATGAATTTGGAATTGCGAAAATCTGAAATCTTATTTGTGTTTTTGGTTTGTAAAATCTAAAATACAATTGAATTTCATTCTTTATAAATAATTTATAAAAATAATAAAATTACCTTTTTATTAATTTATTATTAAAAACAAATATTTTTAACATGTTTTAAAATATTATTATATATGAATATTTTGCACTACATTAAAAATGTTGTTTCATTGATGATGAATTAAAGTCTCTACAAAAAATTGTGCTTATGTTCTTGTTCCACAAGGGTGCGTTCGGTATATATTGGATATGACAGGACAAAACAGAACTCAAATTGTTCCACATTTGACAGAACTTTTATATGAAACAAACACATACAGAGTGAAACAAAGTAGAACCGACATGTTCCAGCCCTACACCACGGAACAAGGCGAAACAGACTTATATTTTACAAATATAACCTCAAAATAAAACTTAATTCTTTTCTAAAATAGCAAATAAGTCTCCTTCTTACATTTTATTCATTATTTAAATATTATTTATTGTATTTTTTATATTTTTAAATTTTCATTTTTATGTCCTTAAAATATTATTTTTATACGATTATTTTATTAATTCATGTAATTTATTATATAATAATAATAATAATAAATAATAATGTAGAAAAGGAATGAAAAATAAAAATTGAAAACTACATAAATTTTATTTTGATAGCATTTTAATTGTTTTGTCGAAAACTTTCTAATGATATAATTTGTTATAAAAAATATTTTATTATAACTTAATGAATTACATAAATTAATAAAAATATATAAACAACTCATCACGAGTAAAATTAGTCATTTTACTTGTTCTGTTATGTCCACTTTTGTCATACCAAGTACTGAACATTGTTTTGTCTTATCATGTCTTCACACCAGTCGCATCATAAGAACCCAAAGTTAGCAGCCCTCAAACTCGTGACACATGAGAAGTGGCCACCATAATAAGTCAACGTGTGTACAAACTAATCTACACGTCATGGCCACTAGACAATTTTTTAATCCTTAACTTTTGAACCTTATAAGATCAGTAAAAATGGACACAAATTGATCATACATCCATAAATATTAAAAAAAAAAAAAGCATTTTAATGCATTATTTTTAGCCGATAATATATGTTTTTCTAAGTTTTTTACCCGTTTGTCCAAAAAATATAACAAATGACGAAAATAAACTAATGTTCAGATAAAGATACCAAATGTTGTTTACAAGAGTTTTTTTTTTTTTTTAATATTAACCTGAATATCCAACCTGCTATGCGAGCTGACTAATCCCAGGGCGACCACCTGCTTTGCAGATAGTCCGGAGTCACCGCATTTGAACATTCGTGGCCACAAGGGGAATTTTTGTTCCTCCTTGGATTTGAACCTGAAACCTCCTGGTATTTTTGATCTTTGAAGCCAAGCTCAAACCAATCAGGTACTACCCTTATGGTTGTTTACAAGTTTTATTATATAGGTGGGTATAATGGTCAATTACTATAGTGGTTGGCCTAACAAAGTTTGGTGGGAGGTTGATAAATACAAGCTTGCCTAATACTTCTTTATTTCGGTTAGACATCCATCATCAATATAAATACCCTTCATCTTCCTTCTTGTCTCAAATTTACCGATTAATGTATACAGGGACGGATCCAATATTTTTTTTTCCAAACGGTGTAACCATTTGACTAAGAAAATGACACTAACGGGATTCAAACTTAGGTTTGGGGTGGAATAAAAGCCTTACAGACCAACTATACCAAATAAAACGTGTTCTCATTGTAGTTTCAAAATACATACGATGACACACAAAAAATTAATACGATTGCACACCTTTCACGAACCTAATTTTTTTTACCCTTTGACGAATGAATAATACGATGGCACGTATCACCGTATACAATAGTATAGGTCCGTCCATGTATATAAAAATCTAACTCTAATTATGTTAGAATTTTTATAAGTGGTATTTAGGTCATGTAACGTTTTTTTTAATATAAAAACATAATATTTTAAGTATGTTTTTTACATCAATTTTGTTAACAAAAATTGGTGCAAATAAACCGTTTTACATTAAATTTTGTGTTTTACTATTTATAACATCAAAATGATGCAAATATGACGTGTTTATTGAAAATAAATAATGTAAAAAGTGAGATTTTCGTTGGTAGATGCCTAGAATCTAATATTACCAGAAATAGAAAAAGAAACATATATCGTTTATAAAAAAGACGACCCAATGATTATATTCCTATAAGCTTATTTGAGACCCTTCGAATTCTAACATGTGATTTAAATGAAATTTTAGTCGTTTTTAACATGTGGAACATGTGTTTTCCTAAATAATACTTAAGAAAATTATTAAAATGAAAGATTAAGATAAGAATAATACATAAAAGAACCAAATGAATACGATGACTTATTTGGTAAGACAAAAACCATACCCAAGAAAGTGAAAGTTTGGTTCTTTTCTAGATTTGTGGTGTAACAAACATGTGGCTTTCAAGTGGTTTTAAATTGAATCAAATGATTATCGGGTAAGTGCTTATCAAGTCATATTTCCTTACCGGATGAATATGACAATGACTAACAATCTTACCTAGTAAGAGCGAAGATACTATAAAAATATTTGTTTAGTTATTTTCTCAATTGTACGTCCAACAAGAACAAGACAAGGACCCCCAACTTGATATCTTGATTGTTAATTGGTCAATTTGCAGCACACACTGATATTTTCGTTCGAAATATAAAATATAAAAAATTATACACCTTGATGAATTTGTAAAAAGTCAATTGAAAATCGACCTGAATAAGTTATCTTTATTCAGTTAAGTGAACCGTTTAAGCCGAAAAGGAAAACCCAAAACCGTTTTCATCCGGATTAATTATTTGGTTTTAATTTTTTTTTCTACACCCCCAAGTGGGCCCCTAACTATAAAAATTTATGGATCCGCAACTGTCAAATAAGATCCATCTAAATTAATTGGATTTCAATTGATGAATGCTCCTAGACTGATGCTCATAGTCTTATAAAGATAATTTTGTATACACTCTTTGATTGTCATAATCAAATGAAATTATGCATTGAAAATGCAAAAATCAATTGATGTTTGAAGAGGGTGAGAATAGGCATGGGAATGGGGCGGGGACCTCAATCCCCGTCTCCGTCCCCGATTACTTATCTTTATCTCCGATCCCGTCCCCGTCCCCGTCCCCGATTACTTATCTTTATCTCCGACCCCGTCCCCACCGAGGATTATAATCGCATCTCCATCCCCATCCCCAACGGGGAAACGGAGATTTTTTTTTTCCGTTTATACAAGTTATTTTAAATTAAATATATGAGAGACCATACATATTTAAATCTCAAACATTTTCAATAAACCTAAAATGAAAATGAATTTTTTTTAATACAAAAAAAACTACAACATCATATTGAGACTAATAACCTAAAAAAAAAAAATCAATTTAATCCAAACAAACATAAAATCACATGTACCAAAAGATATTGAGTAACATAAAACCATATCGAGTAATATACAAAACTTGTTGAGTAATTGTATTTTGACTTGACATCCAAAATATTACATATTAACATCCAAAAAGTAACAATTTTAGATTATAAACCTTGTTAGGAAATTATGAATTACCGCTTTAATTGAAATAAATAATATATATATATATATATATGTGTGTGTGTGTGTGTGTTTGTATATATAATTTATTAATTAACATATATGTATATATAACAGGTACGGGGCGCCGGGGCGGGGAGTACCATACCCGTCCCCGTCCCCGTCCCCATCCCCTATTTAGCGGGAAATCCCCGTTCTCGATCGGGGCGGGTGGACCGAGTTCCCCGACAGGTCAGGGCCCATTCTCATGCCTAGGTGAGAAAATAATTAGTAGGTAAGAATGCGTTTAACTCAACCCTTTATAAATGAGTAAATTACATTTTTATCCCTAGTTAAATCCGACTTTTGTTTTTGTGTTTTTAAAATTACGGTTTTTGTCCTTATGGTTTTTAATTCATTATTATTTTTGTCACTAAGGCTAATTTCTATCTTTAAGTATGTGGAACCAAACAAAATTAACTTGTAAACCATAAGAACAAAAATAAGAATGAACTATAAATAATAAAAACGGAAACAACAATGAAAAGTAAGGTATAGGGATAAAATTCATAATTTCAAAAGTGTAGGGACGATAATATCAAATTTCAATAAACCATAGGGACTAAAAACGTAATTTACTCTTTATAATTTGGGGGTGTTTGGGTAAGCTTATTTAAAACAACTTATACTTTTTTGTAAAAGTGCTTATTAACTTATGCGGTATCAAACTGGAGTTTTGTAAAAAGTGTTTGGATTAGCTTATAGCGGTACCAAAATGCAAAATGACCAAAAAGGACAGCTCATTTTTAGGTTATATTTGAAACCCTAGAATCGTTGGAAGTTGGTTGAAGAAAAAGGGTTCATATTTGAAACCCTAGAATCGAAGGAAGAAGCAGGAAGAAGGAAGAAGAAGGAAGAAGCAGGAAGCGAAGGAAGAAGCAGGAAGAAGGAAGAAGCAGGAAGCGAAGGAAGAAGCAGGAAGCGAAGGAAGAATCAGGTATATCTTCTACCCTATACCAAAATGCAAAGCGAAGGAAGAAGCAGGAAGCCGGCGATGAGAAACCAGAGGACTTGCCGGCGATGAGAGGGGAGAGACGGATGCGATGAGAGGAGAGACGGATGCGATGAGAGGGTTAAAAGGGTAATATGTCAAATAAGTCAAGATGGAGTAACTTATCAAAAACAACTTATTACCGGTTTGGCACCGGTATAAGCAGTTTTTTTTTTTTCACATCCAAACACTCAAAATAACTTATCGGCGGTTGTGGACTGAAATAAGTTGATAAGCACCTTAAATAAGCTTTCCCAAACACCCCCTTTGAAACGAAACCAAAAGAGACCCGAGTTGCAGGGAAAATTTTTGCGGCAAAATGGAGCTGAACAAACTATCAAAATTCAAGCTCCAGCTGCAAACCCTAATCACGGAAGTTCGTGAACTCAGAGTAATCTCAATCACCATCCATCCTGTCATGTTCTTAGATTGATTAATCATCAGAACATTATTGATAATTTTCAGGAAAAAGAGCGCGATTCTTCCGATCAACTTCACAATTATGTCCAGGTTCTTATAAATTGAACATTAAATTACTCCCTTTAACGAGCTTGAGTTTGATTTTTGGTGTAAAACTGATGATTTTTGATGCAAAATTGGTATAGGATTCTAGCGGATGTAAGCCATCGTTGCTTAATCTTTAGTACTTGCTGAAAGTTTAATGTAGCTGGGGAACATTTTTCATGCTAGTATCGAAGGTCAAATTGGAGCTCTATGTGAATGTAGAAATTATCTGTAAACCTATCTTACATTATCATTATTTTGAATTTATAAACAGAAGCAACGCGACGAAGAATTTTGTAGAAAGATAATGGAATTGAAAGCGGAGTTAGCTTCATCCAATGAACTTCGCCAAAAACTTGATTGCAAGGTGTAGTTCCTATGTCACAAACTAAATGATACAGTGTTATGTATAAGTTATCCGGTTTATTTTGTATCTCATGGAGTAGTTCTTTACACTTAAACATAAGACAGTGATCCAAAATGTTTGTATTTTCAAGGGTAGGGTAGTCTTCTATCACAGAAAAAGTGCACAACTTAAAGAACATATAATCTTTTGGCAATCAAGATCATCAGAATATGTAATTCAACTTTAGTATGGAGGTAGACTAGTTATACAATATCATGGCATCAGAATAGTCACAACAGCTCAATGTTTTTAGCTTATTGTTTCAGGACCTTCATTATATTTCAAAAGTATGCAGTCACCATGGCTTTAGGAATGGACAGTAAATATTAACCTCTTTGTTCGGTAAATCCACTCTTGAAGTTTAAATCAAATGGGTTTTGCCAATTTATCTAATATATGAGTAGAGCAGCTTCTATTGATCCCATGTTATGCAGAACGGAAATGTGTGGATTCTAGTAAGGAGAACCTGAGACCAGGATCTCCTATATTTTAAGTGTAATGTTGTGTTCACTGATTGAAGCTTCATCTGCTGGTACATGCAGGAATCGGTTTGTGAAATGAAAAGGTCCATCGAGTCCAGAGATAGAAAGATTACCATGCTTTCTGAGAAGATAAATGCTGACATACTATCATTTGACACAATACAAAAGGAGGCATCCTTTGTCAAGCAAGTAGTGGATAATGCACAAAGTGTGGTCAATGAGAAAGAGGAAGTAGGCATGTCTTCCCTGAATAATTTTGTATTTCAACTGTATGGTCAATTGCTCATATGACCAATGGATAGTTGATACATTTACTTGAATGCAGCATATTTTGAGTCTCTGTTAATTCCTCTTGCAATTCTCAGTGGCTCGATTAAAAACAGAAATGGACAAGGTATGTGCATTAGAGAACTTATTCATTGGTACTGCAGTTGTTTCAGTTCACTTCATTTATTTTATTTCTTTTTTGTGCAAAGCCAATCATTACTACCATGCTTGTAGGTACTATAATAGCATCGACATGCTACTTGGTCTATGGGTCACTGGTTGTAAAATATGAATGTCTTTGTAAAGGTTGAGTCACAAAATATACTAAATCACTATATCTGGCACTCAGAGTGTGTTTGTTTATGACAACATATCAACTGTTGAAGGAACTTTTTATTCTTGTTAGGATTTGTAGGAGAATTAATTGGGTATGATTAAGAAATGAAGATGGATAGAGAGGGAGAGACTGAAGGTTATCTGTTAATTGATCTAGTTAATTGGTTACAACAAAAGAAAACCATATATATATATATATATACATTATAGCCTTTAGACCATATACAAAAGGCATATTTGATATAACATATTCTAACATTTTTGTTTTGTGCAGAAAAGATCAATGACCTTGAAACTGAACTCGAAAGTAATGAAATTGAGTTAAAGAGAAAGGGTAGGGTAATTACAGAGTTCCCGATACAGCTAGAGACGACAAAAATAACTGATCAATGCCAATCAAAGATAGAGGAGATATCCATACCGTCTTTATTGTAAATGTTGGACTAAGCTTCCAACCAGAAATGTCGATTTGCCTTAACCAACCTTACCTTCAGGAAACAGTACTAGTGAAAGAAGGGTTCATACAGACTTTAACTTCAGAGAACAAAGTATGCACTAAAGGCAGTTTATTCTCTTTTTTACAATATAGTTTCCTCTACAGTGCCCGTACTTTGTTTTTCAATTTCTCAGGCCTTGCTTTCTGAACTAGGGACGATGGAAGTTACTGTTAAGCTGATTCAAGACACTATGGTACGTATGGATGAAGAGATCAAAGAAAATGGGATCTCTTTCTTGCTAATAATTACTTAATTTGTGATGCTATCACAAAGTTATAGATTTTTCTCAATGATCTACATAACCTGTCCATAACAACTCATGTCAGCTATGACTAATACATTCTTTTCATGCAGGATGGAGTTGGTTCCTCCATAATGTTGACAAACCAAGAAAAATATGCTTTTGACCTTTGGATTTGAACCTGGGACCTCCTGATATTTTTGACCTTTGGAGCCAAGCTCAAACCAATCAGGCACCACCCTTGTGGTTGCATTATGTATGTATTGTGGTCATATGCAAGGGGCAAATAGATTTGTTCCATAAAAAATCCCAAAGGACAAGATAAGAGTACCGATGTTTGTCTGATCGGATGTTATCGGCCTTTTGAAATCCCAAATATCTGGACACAGAAACTGAACTGCTATCTAGTAGTTGCTCTTCTCATGTTAACTGGTATTGGAAAAGCAGGACCAATCATGATATCAGGGACTGAGAAGCAAGCTCTCATCATGAAGCTTGTAGAGCAACTGTTGCAGAAATTACAGGTATATCGTATATGTACTTCATCCTTTCCTCCTTAGCTTAGTCAATAAGACTAATGGTTCTTTCATCTCATCTGTATTATAAGCACATAGATAGATAGACATATGCACATATATGGGTTGGAAATTGGAAATGTAAGTGTTACATAAAACTCCATTTTTTGATCTTTGAATAGGAAATTTTAAGTTAAACGAATTTTATTGTGTTCGAGATCGACCCGAACTCGTTAATAATTAAGCTCGAAGTCGAGTAGCTCGTTAACAGCTCAAATCATTTAAACCCCCTAATCTTAGGGCATCTCCAACGGATTCTCCAAAATGGAGAATCAAAAGTCAAAATCTCTAAAAAAGTTTATATCCATCTCCAACAGCTTCTCCGTTTTGGAGATTACTTTATGAATGATATTATTAAAATATTTAATCTCTTATAAAATATTATTTCTCTCTTTTATACATTTAGTTTCAAGGATTCTCATTGGTATGTAGAATAAAAAATAAATTATCTTTCACAAACAATCATTTTTAGCCTCTTTTAATTTTCACCCCTCTCTCATGTTTTCTTTATTTTGGAGAAGATTTTATAGCATCTTCAACAAATTCTCAAAAATGAATAAATAAAACATCAAAATCTTAAAAAAAAAAATTATATCATAATAATCATTTTTAGAGAATTTTTCGAATTTTGAGAATTTCATCATCTCTTTCATACTTTCTCCATTTTAAATAAAGTTGTATAGAATCTGTTGGAGTAAAAATCTCTAATTTAAAGAATCCGTTGAAAATGATCTTAAAAAATCTGTTAAAACAAAAATTCTAAAATTTAAATTTTAAAAAAAATATATTAAAGATCTTTTTAACGATCAAAATTGGTTCAATAAACTCTTTGTATGAACCCAAGTAAGGTCGTTGCCCAGGTCAGTGTAAGAACGTCAAAATGGCCGGCCCCCTTGTTACCGTTTGTCGTTATTTTCATAGCCCACAAGGATGAATAAAAAAGTCGATCAACAACACAACCACTAAACGACAAAAATTGCGTCCAACAAAGAGCATTTCTCATCATTCCACGTGGTAATCAGAGACTGAATTCCATCTTTATTATTATTTATGGTTGTAATAAAAAGAAAAATTATTTGGTGAGCGGTTGCTTTGAAGAACGCTTTCGTTGACTTTTGTCGTTTGTGTGAACAATCCAAGTTGGTTAATCGAATCTTGTTTTCGTCTCTTTGATGTGTATATATATATTTTCAGATTTTGTTAAATGAAATTGTAAGGAAGATATTTATCGATAGTGGTTTTAAAATTTATGGATTTAAAATGATATTTGAGATTGTTTATTTAAAATAACTTATATTTTTTATAAAAGTCTTTGTCAACTTATTATAAGTTAAAATAATTTAATTTTTTTAAAAACTTTTATTATCGGTTTGGCATATGTTTATCCAAACACTCAAAAGTGCTTATTATCGATATTACATCGAAATAAGTCAATAATTTTTTTTATAAGCAATTTCAAACACTTCATAATTAGTCAAAAATAAGAAAGAAATCAAGTTATCAAGAGATATATTAGTCGTCTTCAAAAATGGGTTTCTCATTGGATTTTATATTATTTACAAATAAAAATGTAATTATTACTTTATTGCAAGTTAAATTGAGAATTTGTGACCTCTAAATCGAGATTCGAACTTCTCCGCGTTTTATTGGTGCGGGGTTTCACCGGTTTGTTTTCGATTTTTTTTTTCTCGCCACCACCACCAATCATAGGTACATCCCCACACTCATGCATATATATATAGAGAGAGAGAGAGAGAGGGAGAGAGAGAAATTGAAGCTGCAGTTGGTGGACTATCTTCATCTTCTGTTGATTGCACTTAAAATGCCGTAATTTGATACGTGGGGAGATATATATAGATCCTAAAAGTACATATATACATACATATAGTGAGAGAAAGAGATAGAGANGGGGGGGGGGGGGGGGGATGGGAGGTTGCGTGTCGAGGCCGGAGAATTGCGTCGGAGGTGGAATAAAGAAGTCGTCGTGGTCGAAGAAGAAAAGGAAGTCGAGGAAAGGTCTGAAACGGCGTGTATCTTCTCGTTTGTATGATCAACCAAACTCCGTCAATCCAACTTCCCACGGTTCTACTTCTCTTCTACAATTATTTATTATATTCCTCGAATTTATGTATTCTGGTTGCATTTTAATTGAATTTCAGGCATCTTTATATATGAATAAACTATTAATGATATATATGTATATGTATATGTATATATATATATATATATATATATATATATTTTAAGGAATAAATTGAAGAAACATGACTTAGAGTTGTTTGTTTATGACTTAGAGATGTTTGTCTACCTCTTAATAATTCCATTAAGAAATCGTTAAGAAGTGAATCTTGTTTGGCAAAAAAAAGCTGCCTGGTTCTAAAACCATCTGAATTGTTATGCATCTTGGACCCCTTGACCATTCAACATCCTAATTTCATTATAAACAATTACCAAACAATTATATTTCATTTTACATTGTATCATAAGAGCTTATTAATCATTCCGACCACTTAATTATTCTGCACTAAACCATTCAACAACTATCAAACAGCCTAGTACTAAAATCTCTGAGTTAACTTGTTAGATGTCCACTCTTCTAGTGAAGTTCTTCATATTAAATAATACTTTTTTGGAACAAAACCGAAATCCAAAAAAGGGAGCGAAATTAATTTATATGTTGATTACGATTCTTTTAAGACAAGAAATGATTTCATATTATGATTTTTATACTAATTTGTACTGTTGGATCACATTTTGAGTCTAATTTTGATACCAAAAGCCCCAAGTTAGGACCTATGGAATAGCTGGGAAAAAAGGGAAGGTTCTAACTTGAATCATTGAAAAAAATCTATTTGAAATGCATATGTGAATGACTTTGCAGAGTGTTCACGTACGCATCTCCAAATAGATTTTCTTAACTATTCACATATGAACCTTCCCTTATGACGATGTTTAACTATGGTCCATATAACATTCATTTGATCAGCTTGAAATGGAGCATTTTGTTGGTTGCATGTAAACAGTTCCATTTTGATGTTTATTCAGTGTTATAACACTCATAAACAAGTGAAAGTTCCATAGTCAGTTTTAGATGAAGACTTGATTCATGATTACTTGCGTGCCTAGCGTTACTATTTTCATTGCAATTCAAGTAGTTACGCATAAATTTATAATTTCTATGGAGATTCTTACCTTTCTTTCTGATTAGTGTAGTATGTTTCCTTATAGTTGGCTCACTCAGCTTTTACTTTTTGGCACTAGTAGGGAGCACTGATGAACTTTGGTATGATTCTGCAACAATTCTTGAATCTGACAGTGGTGATGAAGATTTCCATAGCGTTCTCAATGGTGATATTTCTGCAGAGATATATAATGACATGGGAGGTTGAAATGAAAATCGTAAATATTTTGATAACATGGGAACCAACTATTCGTGCTATATTCATGATGATTGTCATGATAGATATTTATGATGAATAATATAGGAATAATTAGTTTAAGGGTTCTCAAAATATTTATGGTTTTCATTTGAACTTTCGTCATTAAAGAAATGCATGTGTTTAGTAGCTTAACTTCATCTTATGAATGCATATGTTCACAGATGTGCAGTCTCTAGATGGCTCAGAAGGTGTCTCCTGGCCGAACATTGAGGTTCATAGAAGTTCAGTGCATCCAGAAGACATGGCATTCCAATCAAGATGTGGTAGGCCTCTGAATGAAATCAAGCCTGTTTATCTTGATGAGATATCATCTTCTATAAATGAAAATTGTGGAAGGGAGAATAATAGTTTGTTGGATTTTGTGGAATAATTCCTAGCAATTGTTTGCCTTGTCTTGCTGCCACAGATACATCATTTGAGAAGAGATCTTTAAGCTCTAGCCCATCAACCACAAGGAAAAAGGCTGCACACAAGTTGTCCTTCAAATGGAAGAATGGACATCCTAATGCCACTACCGGTGCGTACTTTCACTAACGTTAAAAAGCATTTAGTAGCATTAGAATCACATATGAAAGCATTGAAAAAGTGTTTGATGTTTATTACCTTGTTAACTAAGGGGCCGTTTACCAAACACTTACCGGGTAAGCATGGCAAGGACCAAGAATCTTACCAAGAAAGTGAGAGAAAACTCTTACCCAGTTACTGCTTACCGGGTAAGAGACACTTATCAACAATCTATTTTAATGGCTGTGAATGCTACCCATAAGGTAATTGAGGGTGGTGACTTCTTGCCGATAAGCGCTTACTTGGTAAGTGTTTGGTAAATGTCCCTAAACAATGTGTAACAGTGAGGAGTTGGCATAGTGGATAGGATTTTTTTTAGTATGTCTCATGTTGGAATCCTGCTGGTGCTATCAATTCCTATGTGGAACCTCATTGGATTAATCTGCAAACGAGCTTTTGAGGAGAGAAGGGTGGTTCCAACTTATATTAAAGAGAAATGGTCTAAAGTCTTGCGAATGTGGGACTCCAACACCCCCTCCCCCTGAGGCTAGGTAGACACATATCGTCCAGAGTGTGGAGAGGGGAATAGACGGGCTCCCAGAGTGTCGAGTCCTTAGAGTGGTGGGGAATAGACGGGCTCCCAGAGTATCGAGTCCTTAGAGTGGTAGACGTCGGCACTGATACCATGTGAGAATAGGTGAAACCCTATTAAATTACTCTCCAAAAGAACCATTAAGGAGAGAAGGGAGGTTCCAACATATATTAAGGAGAAATGATCCTAGTCTAGCCAATGTAGGACTCTTAACACCTGTTTTTGTCCAGAAAGCCTAAAAGTTGCTCGAGCCACGTGAAGGGGATGCTTTGTATAACCCATAGTTCATACATGATACGCCGAAATTTAACACAGTTTCTTATCTGCTTCTAGTTTCTTCAAAGATGCATATACAACGGCCTATTGCTGGTTCGCAAGTACCCTTCTGCCCGATAGAGAAGAAAATGCTTGATTCTTGGTCATATATTGAACCTCAAACTTTTAGAGTACGAGGGAAGAATTATCTGAGGTAATCATACGAATTTATGCAAACATACGATCAATCTGTGCTCGTGGCTAAGACACTTTATCTTTATGCCGACCCCTATCATTTACAGGGACAAAAAGAAGGAGCATGCTTCTAATTACGCTGCTTATTACCCGTTTGGTGTTGATGTGTTCTCATCTCAGAGGAAAATTGATCACATTGCGCGGTTTGTAGAACTCCCTTCTGTTGGTTCTGTTTCTGCAGAAGTCCCATCCATTCTTGTTGTAAATGTCCAGGTATTTTTACTTTTTCCATAATAGTCTCATACGATTGATGGATATTGTTGGAGTCCACATCGTCTAAACTTGGATAATTTTTCCTCGATATACGTTGGAACCTTTTCGCTCAATGTTTTTTTGAAGAGTAATATAATGGGGTTCTACATATTCTTACATGATATCAAAGCCCATGTCTACCACTAGTAACTTGACACTCTAGGGCAATCTCTACCCCTAGCTCGCTCTTTACATTTTGGGACAACCCCTTGAGGAGAGAAGAGCTCTTTTGGAGAGTAATCTGATGGGGTTCCACATATTCTCACATGGTATGAGATCCATGGTCTACTCCTATAGTAGCTCGACACTCTGAGGCAATCTCTACCTCTTTACCCCCCTCTCGACACTTTGGGACACCCCCTTCTCTCCTCAGGGGCTCTTTTTGGTGAGTAATTTGATGGGTTCTACATTCTCACATGGTAACAAAGCCAAGGTCTACCACTCCAGTAACTCGACGACCTGGGGAAATATCTACCCCTCTAGCCCCCTCTCGACTTTTTAGACAACCCCCTTTTCTCCTCAAGAGCTCTTTTGGAGAGTAATAGTAATCTGATGGGGTTTCACATATTCTTAACTATATTTCATTAATAACCAGAAACAGATTAATAGTTCCCATTATGTCTTTATCTTTTATCGGTCTACAGATTCCATTGTATCCTGCTGCCTTTTTCAGAGGGGAAATTGATGGAGAAGGAATAAGTTTCGTGTTGTACTTTAAACTTTCTGATGGTTACTCAAAGGAACTATCTTCTCAATTTCAGGATAACATGAGAGTAAGCCTTTGATGCATTCATCATTGCTCGAAATATAATTACTGCACATACATCAACTTATTTATTTAATTACTTTATAACAGAGGATACTTGATGATGAACTAGAAAGGGTCAAAGGTTTTCCTGTAGATACACTTATACCATGTCGAGAAAGGTTGAAGATATTGGGACATGTTGTAAATATAGATGATCTTCAGTTGAATGCACCAGAAAGGAAGCTTATGCATGCTTACAATGGAAAACCTGTGCTTTCACGTCCACAGCATGAGTTCTACCAAGTGAGTTTGTGTTTTCTAATAAGTTTTGGTCCACAGACTACCAAAAACAGAACTTGCAAATTGTTTTTCATCATTATAATAGTGACTAAAGTTCCATTTTAAAATGTCATTAATTTAGGGAAAAAATTACATTGAGATAGATCTGGATATGCACAGATTTAGTTGCATCTCCAGGAAAGGGTTTGAAGCATTCCAGGATAGACTGAAAGACTGCATTTTGGATTTTGGCCTTACAATTCAGGCAAGTGTTTTCTCATTAGAACAACATTACAATACTGTGTTCTTTCCTTTCTTTGTTTTACATATTTGTGCACCCCTTCCCTAAGAATAGATTCCACCTTTATAATCTGAAGACAAACTTTTGGAGAACTTGCCCATGATTAACAAAACGAATCTCTATTCAATCTCTTAAGAGGAAGAGAAATTTAGGAACATCAAGATTGTGTTGGAGTCCCAAATCGGCTAGACTTAGACCATTTCTTCTCGATATATGTTGGAACGGGCGGTCTTTCCTCAAGGGCTCTTTTGAAGAGTAATCTGATGGGGTTCTACATAATGTAACATGATATCAGAGCCAAGGTCTCCCACTCTAGGGACTCAATACTCTGTGCCCGTCTTGCCTCTGTTGGAGGGGGCTTGTTGGAGTCCGACATCGGTTAGACTTGAATTATTTATTCTTAATTTAAGTTGTAACGTTAATTCTCTCCTCAAGCGCTCTTTGATAATCTAATGGGGTTTTACATATTCTTAGTGTGTTTAAGTGTTAACATTAAAATATTGTAGGATTGAGTGAGCAACTCTTTTGAGCTCAGGAAATTGTTGGTAACTTTTATTTACTGTAATGCAGGGTAACAAACCAGAGGAGTTACCAGAGGAAATCTTATGTGGTGTGAGGTTAAATGGTATCGACTACAAGAATTATCACATGCTGGGGTTAAATCAGGAGCCCTCATCCCCATGATACTGTTACTTATAGAGAACTTCCCTTTACAGTGTGGTCAGGTATCATTCATGCTTAAGCATAACGTGGTTTTTCCCCCACAATTAGGGGGGAAAGATGAGAGGCTAAAATGAAACATATGAATGGCAGAAGCCCAAATGATGGTAATCCACTTTTTGTGGTTTACTCAAAAGTCTCAGCTATGGAAAGCGTATTGCACTCTAAAGAAGGAAAGAAACTCTCTGAGACTTGATAATATGCGACTAATTTGACTGATGTTCTGGATCAAAACCAAAAAATTTATGTCATGGATGATGGCATTTTTTCTTTCTTGTAAATGATACAACATTATCAAACACCATACCATCTCCTTTGAGGTTGTGGTCCTTTTCTATATGGAGATAGCGATAGGATGTATAAATGGAAACGGGGATTCAAACTCTATAGCTTTAGAATACATGGAGTTTCTAGATCTCAGACCTTCAAACTACAATGATCAATTATTTTGTTGGGATGTAAGGAGTATGCATGATGCCTTTAAATTTTTGAGCAATTGACTTTTCAAATCTATGTTACAAAGAAAACATCATTTTTCTTGTGAAAAACAAAAACAACATTATACTTTACAAGAATAAACAATTTTGAACAACAAATTGATAATTTTCTGCATTTATATTTCTATAATTCGTCTAAACTCACCCACTCTTCGGAAGTATAACTCTATTCAGTTTGTATTTTTCCAAACTACTTTAATAATTATTAAATCTATTGCCATTTAACATAACCAGGAAGCAAGTTAAAAGTAATTCATTATCACCTGTGTTTTAAGTTGTAAATATACATGGCCTCTGCTGTTTGGAGTAATTGGCAAGAGAACACCCTCTCAAGTCTCAACATTTGAAGGATCCAGGTTTAGGCCCATTCAGGATCTTGCTAGAGTTGGGCTACACAAGAAAGGGAGAAAATCAAAACCTTAGTAACTTGAACCAAGAGTAGTTGACTTTCCAAACCATTAGTCGGCGAGTTTTCATGTCAAAAAGCGGTTGTTTTCACAAAAATAAGAAAAACATTTTTTTGCATTTATTTTTTCAAAGGTTGTCCTAGATTTTGCTTATTCTTGCAAACCATGGTGTTCTTTTTTGTGGGTATTTTCTAGTAGAAAATGTGATTCAACGAGTCAATTGCTCTTCAGGCTAATAAATTACTTGAGATAGGGCAAACCGACTAATACCAGTTGTTTGTGGGTGAAGATGAACTAGTTACTCATGAGATACTGACGACAAAGATCTTGCTGGCATGGAAGCTGTGGGACTTGTAGCTTCTACATTTTCAATGGTGGCGTTTCCATTCAACATCTTGATTGCAGTTTGAGCAACATCAACAAACCATTGATCCTCCGGTAATGTGCTGCTAAAATCGAAAAAAAAAAGAAGTCTTGTAATAGCAGATCCTTGAATTAATGGCTTTAGGCATGAAAGTAAAAAAAAGAACCTGTTGGGATCTATATTGGCTGCAGCGACCGAATCCATAACTCTTGAGATGATATTCTTGATAACTTGATGTAGATTCCGTGATAAGTAACGCCCTTGAGAGGCAAAGAGGATAACAAACTGCATGTCCAGATAAAACTGCATAGAGTAAGACCACCAAAAGGAACACCTGTTAAACTCGGAAAGACCTGGCTGCAAATAGGAACACAAGGCTCGAGCATTTGTTAATCTTTTTGCAAACATGATTAGAGAGATGCATATAACGAGTGGGATCCACCCTATAAGTAACGAATGTATGATCTCTTTTGCTACTAGTCTTCTTTATCCTACCTGTTATTACAACGTGAGGTGCAAGTGTTGAGCAGTTCCTACACTGCAGAACTTGTTGATGCTAAATCAAACCAAACCAAACCAAACCAAACCACAACCAACAAGCCCAATATATCCCACCCGGAGTTGGGATCTCGAGAGGTGGGGATGTATGCAAACTTGGTCTCTACCCTAAAGAATGGAGAAGTTGTTTCGACCACCAACTAGTGAAAAGTGTGAGAATTGGAGAAAAACATATATGCTAAACTTTGAACATGTAATGAATAAGTGAAATACAAATAGGATTCGAAATAGAGAAAGGAAAATGTGCTATAAATTTTGAGAAACTAGATATAAGTAAGCAACATCAATATAAAAAAGAAGCAATAGCAATGAACTACTAAGAAAGGATCCTATCATGGGATTTTATATAAAGGAAAGTATAGGACAAAGAAAGAAAGAAACCTGTCGAAGTCCAAAAGGGCCTAAAGGCTTTGATCCATGTTCAATCGCTTCCCAAAAACTTTGTTCATCAGAAAGCCATAAAGTTATTGTTTCTGTGAGTCTGATTAAAAGAAGGGTGGTAAACCTTTCTCTTCCCACGAACATGTCCGATGCTAAGATTGCGAGCGTATTCAACTTAACAAACAGTTCCTGGTAAATCAATTAGGAACCTATATAAGATACCAAAAATTTCTTAAACCATGTGACTGTCTGATAAATCCAGGTGGGGGGATAGGTACAACATCCATTCCAAAAAAGGAAAACAAGAGTTAATTTTCAACTTTCAGATTAATATGAACTTAAATTCTGAAAAGCAATGATGGCTAGTGAAAGTTAAAATCCATATTTGTTTTGAATTGTTCTGATCTCAAAAGTCAAAATGCACCTTCTTTGGAGCAGATAATTCCTTTACCTGAAATACAGTAGATGGGAACCATTCTGGCTCTTCTGAATTTTCATCCATACTCAAATACATTTGTGCATTAATACGTGCACTGCCATCTTCTGTAAAGATGAGTTCAAGGGCATGTTCTCTGCAAAAGCTATCTCTCAACTGATCAACAAATCGCTGAAGCCGTTTCTTTAATTCTCTTTGCTCTGGGGTACGGAGTTGTCTGTCTGAAGCTTTCCTAGGGGTTTCAGTGGGAAGACTGTGTTGTAAAGGCAACAGCTTGATGGCTGCTCGGGGGAGTAGCTCATCCGATAACAATAACGCATTAGCTAGCAAGGCTATCTGCTGAGCTTCATCCTCTGCCTTTCTGACAATTCTACCTTCCAAGTTCTCAGTATCTGATGAACCGGGTAACGCATTTACTAGCATGTGAACATATGAATTAAAAACTTGTACAAGACCTTCCATGGCCTGTCTGGAAAACTGCAAGGACCTAAGGAGTCCAATATCCTCGCACATTTCCTGGTATTGTGATCCAAATCAATGCAAATAATAGGATCTAGAGAAGTTTCAGGAAGTATGCTTTGAACTCTGAAGTCAAACTAGTTTTTCATATTTAAAATTGAAAATGCTTTGTCACCAACATTTGTTTATGTAAAGTTTGCTTCAGTCAACAATTTTATCTTAAAGTTTGAAGAACTTGTACCAACTTCGAACTTGAAAATAGTCTATTTGACCCTAAAGTCATATTGTGCCTCTATGTAGAAACTGGAAAGTATCAGGCAAAGTAATATCACCTGAACCATCACATGAAATCTGTGGGCGCTACTTGAAAGCTTTGGCTGGGATGTGACCAAGCTTCCAAGAGAAGCAGTACTACCAAGAGAGCGTGAACCGACAGGTGAGAAATTGAGTGACCAGTCATCTGCAGCTGCTAAAGCAGCAGTGCTTTGCTCGATCCTTTTCAAGTTAGCATTCAGTGCTTGTTCGATACAAGGCCTAAAATGTCTCAAAAGGACAGGAGCAAGTGCCAATCCACGAGCTTCTAAAAGATAACAATGACCCATAGAAATCTGAACACACTCGGCTACGGTTCGTAGCCCCCCTGAAGCAGAGGGTGAAGCAATGACGCGTCTCTTCATAAGATGTGCGAAAGCGTCGGTCTGCTTAACAGACCAAGTCACAAGTTCAGATGTGTACAAGGGTTGATCACCAAATATGGCCAATGAATCACTTGATGCCTGAGCTATGATTGAAAAGACGAGCTGTGAGAGGGCAGCGGTGTAAGCCACTCCATATGTTGAGCCTGATGTCTGAAGACCCTGGATTTTAGATTCTAACTTCTGGTGGTGCGAGTTAAGCAGCAGTGTATGGGCTCGTGGACCATCACCAAGTTGTTTAATTGTTTCTACAGCTGATCGAAGTTCAATACCACTAGAAGAAGGTTGGCAGGCAGACACAGCAAGTTGGTCTGCTAATTTTTGTCTTTGGTCAATGATAGTAGCCTGTAATGAAGAGAGCATCAATGCTGTCATTGACCCTGCGGATTTTTCTTCCTTTGCTACACGTTCTCCTTCATCAAGGGCAACCAAAGCTTCATCCACTCTTCTCTCAGCTAGTAGGATATGCAGGTTCTCTGTGTATTGCGACAACCAAACTTCCTTCTCTGAAGGTTCTCGACCTTCAGTGTCAGAACTATCCTTTTTCCTCGAACCAGGACCAGAAGACATGGATTCCACCCTAGAACCATCCGCTAGAGTCTGAATGATAGTCGCACGGTTATTTAGAAGATTCCTTAAGGCGACTAGTTGCCCCTCAAGATCAGAAATCTCCCTTGATGTGCTGTATATGTGAAAAAATATCACAAATCTGTCAACATTCTATAAATATATTCTAGCATTCTTTCATGTCATCTCTAGCTAATGCAGGGCACAACCATTAAAACCAGTAACAATCTTATTATATCAATGCGTTAAAGACATTGATATAATTTTTTTGAGTATACTGTCATAATTAGAACTCCAAATAAACGTCCACATTGATCTGTCTCCTTACCGAATAAAGGAGGGGTAATTAGCATAAACACTTTTTCTCATCTCTTCTGCCGAGGCCTTCTTTAGATCTAGAAGACAAGTCACCAATTGCTTTATTTCCTGCCAATTACACAATTCCACGGGATTGGAGATACATACTTGATTCAGACAACTTAGTAATTTTTTATCGTTTCTGCAGTGTGTATCATTCAACTTAGTAAGAAGAACTTTTACAGCTATTGCAACCGCTCTACTTTTCAATTTCAAAATTATAATATATGTCTTAGATCTTATATGAAAATGACAACCAAATCACTAATTTTATTACAAAGTTCTGTTTACTCAAAATTGTTTTTACAAATTCATTCTCAATAAATTTGCAAAATTCGTAAGGTAACACACGAAATTCGAACACATAGATGGTGTTCTACATTGACAAAGTTCATTGATACAGCCGTACAGGAAATCAATACGGACTTTAAGCCATACTATATCAGTTTTATCAAACCTAGCATGTTAATGAAGGCGAATCCTTCAAATGAATTTGGTGTAAAACAGTCACGATAAACTACTAAATTTATACCTTTTCGCTCGTTGTGCGGCATTTGGTAGATACATAATCTTCCGGATCGAAACCAGAAGTCTTGAAGACTTTAAGCTTTTCACCGAGCGTTACCTCCTGGCCGAAATCCAGATCGCCGGCGCTCGAAGAGAATGTTCCTTCAGGTAACGACATTTTTCTTTCCTTTCTTCTTTATCTTCTCTCCCCTCCTTATTATGATTAGATTAATTTTACACACACAAACACGTAAAATGGCCTCGTCAGGAGGCAACGCAAGAACTCTAGAGGGAGAAACGATGGATGTGATTGACGTGGATCTGCACCGGAGATGGTTGTGAATTGACGACGATTGGAATTGGTCTGTTATGAGTATGCAAATTGAAAACTGATTTGCAAACGTACGACTCGCTCAGTTTTCTATTTACAAATTGACCCCTGAACTATGTATAATTTTATTAATAGATCCAAAGTTGTAATATTTTCATTAAGGTCTTTATTTGGAACTTTATTTTTCAAAAGACATCCTTCCATCCTTTTTTCCCTATATATAAAACTATATGTAATCACATTGATGTTATTTGGACAAAAGGTTGATTACTGATAACTTCAATTGGTCCCATATGGACCCGCCTCCAAGAACAATAATATGAGAAAACATTTTTTGTCTCACTCATCGGCCGAGGCTAGCTGACTTCAGGGGAAGTCTGCAATCAAACTCAGGACCTGCCTTGTTACGATCTAGATTAAATCTACGACTTGTCTTGTTATTGAGCTAGACGCCATAGTCCATATCAGTAACTTATATTAGATTATGCAATTAATGAATTATTTTGATTTTTGGATAGAAGAAATGTTTGCATACATCTTATCATAAACTCTATATTTAAATGAGATATATTAGTTCATTTATTTTTAGTTTTCTATATCTGATACGTAAAGTAATTGTATTTAAAGAGTAATTAAAAACCATAGAATTTAATGAATGAGTAGATGAAAGTTCGGTTATAAATAGGTTTTTTAATTATTGTGAACTACGAGATAAAGGAGCACACAGAAGTGTCTTCATTTGTTGTCATTCATCATGAACTTTTACGACATTCAACATAAATAATGCAACATTCATGATAAATATCCCATCAATGTACAAGACATCACATATGCTCTTATTTATCCTCACGTTCATAAAGTAACTTAAGGTGTTGTTTGTTGACCTCTTAACAGTTCCATTAAGAGACAACTTCTGAATGTTAAGAGGTGAATCTTGTTTGACAAAAAAAATGTCTCTTAATGATTCTAAAATTCACTAAATAATTTTGTATCTTGAGTATCTTTTAACCATTCAGCCCCCTAATTTCATTCTTAATAATTAGTAATATAGTTCAATTAGAAATTACAAAATTTGTATTTATTATCGACTTCGGAAGAATCAAAGGTAGAAAAAGAAGGGTTATACATTGATTCCCCATTTTGCCCTTAAAGGATTATTGTATTTCGATTCATAATTGCATGACCATGTTTATGAAAAGTTTAATCACTTAGAAAAGAAATCACACCCACACGAAGCTAGCACCCCATAATCTTGTTGGCCTTTTTCTTAGGCTTCTCCGCCACCGTGCCATCGTTTCCGGCGAGTGCTCGGTACTTGTCCTTGCGAGTAAACGCCGTGCATTCATAAGAAAGTGTGGCGGCGATGACCCTTTGTATGTAATTAGCCACCTCATGGCTAGACTTGCCGGAGCTGCAAGTCAACTCCAACGGTAACTTGTTCAGGAAGGTAACTTCATAAGCCGGACTAGGGTTCATAAAGAAGTAAAAAGGGTCCATTCCTTTCCACCCTCTCGCGGTGGTGCCGTGAAACATGCTCATCTTGTTGACCATCGCCACCGGCACAAGGTGGTCGGTCAACTCTGCAAACATGGCGGAGAATCGTAGTAGAAACGGCTCCCGACAAGTGGTGCCTTCCGGGCAGATAACTAGGTCGCCTTCTTCTAGAAGCTTCTTGATCATGGACGCGTCCGTGGCTCGGTCACGAGTCAACCGAACGGTCTTGATCGGGGAGATGATCTCGGAGAGACGAGAAACGGAATAGGTCACGGCGGGGATGGGGCGGCCGAGGGCAGTGGACAGGAAGATGGGATCGAGGAGAGTACGATGGGAGCAAATGAAGAGGACACCGGTTTGGCCGGAGGATTTCTTGACCGGGGGCGGAGGGGTGCCCTTGACGGTGACACGGACACCGAGGGCCCAGAAGGCGTAGTATACTAGCGGCATTGGGAGGAGTGCGCCGGCAGCGATACGGAGGCAAGCGAGGATAAAGCCGATGGGGATCCATAAGACGGTGAGGAGGGCCATTATGGGTTTCGGTTTCTGGACCAAACGACCGTCGTGGAACACTATGGGCTTCGGTAGCTTGTCGTTCGACACGGCCTTCACTTCCGGATTGTATGGCACCATATAACCCTCCTATAAAGAAATATAAAAAATAGTTAAAATACATATTTTAAAACATCATTCATAAATCTTTTATAATATAAATTCTTTATATCACTTACCTTGCATAGTGCCATGAAGGGAAGGTCAGTGTCTCTGTCACCAAGTCCAATTTCGGGTGGACTGTCTCCAAATTCTTTACGTAAAGCCTTTGCTTTCTGCTCAGCCACAAGCACGCCTGGACTAAGCACAAAACCAGTGGCTCTACCTTTATAAGTTCCAATCTCAGTCCCCAAAATCACATCAGTTCCCAAAAACTCCTTCAGAAATCCCTCCACCATAACCCTAGGGTTCGCAGTGAGCACACACCGCTTCCCACAAGCCGAGAACACCCGCCACGATTCAGGATGGAGATCACTCGAGTAAAATTTCGGCAACACTGCTCGACCCACCGACTCAATGTCGGAAACCTTCATCCCAGCATAGGTGGCAAAAATAAGAACCTGAATTCCAGCAGACTCCGATATAAAATAATACAGCAGTCCAGCCAGTGGGGCTGACAGGAGCACCATAAGAAGCCTTAGGCATCCACCAGCCTCAAAAGCAACCAACGCAAAGTAAGGGAAAGAGCTACGACCTCTCAACAAAGTCCCGTCCATATCCGCCACCACCGTATGATTCTCCCGCCCGTTCGAGTCGCACGTCTCGACCGATGGAAACTTCATACAATCAGACATTTCGGATTTTTATTGAAAGAGTAAAAAACTTATTGAAATTTTAAGTATTGGAGTTATGTATGTATATATATACATGCATATATAAAACATGTGAATGGGACAAAAGTTCAAACATAAAGAGCAATGTTTCATAGTTTACAACGAAAAAAGTCGTAAGTGACAACTCCGGTGGGTGATAACAACACATCAAGTATTCTTGTTCTTGTTGGTTACCTTTTTTCCTTAGAGCCCAACGTCAAATACTTTCAATTTAATTACTTTATTTCAAAAATTAAAATTAAATATTTTCAATTTAATTTCTTTATTTCAAAACTAAAATTTTAAGGAAAAAGGTATAAATAATAATGGGTATTTGTGATGCAATGATTAAAACTAGGGGTGCTCAAAAAACCGACCAACCTGAGGTAATCCGACACGTAATTGATACAAAATTAGGTCAAACTAAAAACTCAAAAAACTCAATTGAGGTAACATGACACGTAATTAATACAAAATTAGGTTAAATTGCATCTATTGGGTTGTAACTGGATTAGGGACGTTTGAACTCAATCTAACTCGATGAACTTGATGTCTTTCTAAAATATGGATTTAATTAATATATGTACATTCGACATTAGACAAACCTGTAATTGACTATATTCAAAATTATATTACAATTTCAACTCTAACTTTTTACTTTCTTATTTGCAGAAACTTTCAACTTTCTTTTAAGTTTGTTAGCCTTTTTGTATGTTTTCATTTTGATTGTACTTCGTTTAAACAAAAACACTTAGCTAGATTGTAAACTGATGTACCAAAGTTTTAACTCGACCAACTTAACCCAACCCAACTCGCACGGTTTCAGTCGAATTGGATTGAGATTTTTTAGACCGCAAACATTGGCTTAAGTTGTTCAAATGTCTTCAACCCAACCAACACAGCCCATGTGCAACCCTAATTTTGCTTGAATGGTGGAGATTTTATAAAAAGAAACTAGCAAGAAGCTAGAAAAACAAATTACATATAAGAGATAGCAAGAAGGGGGGGGGGGGGTTTATAACCATGTGCATCCCTAATTAAAACCAAATTTTTTCGACCAAACGATTATCGTCGAGATTAGTCGTTGCAAACCCAACTTTCGACATATTTTCGACGGAAATATCTGTCTAAAATATCCCTTCTTTTGTAGTGTTGGTGTAACTTGAATAATCAAAATCAACTATATAATCAGTTGATTAAGTTACAGATAGTTAAATTATTTGTATTTATCTTAATACATCAGTTCTTTACTCTTTTTTTTTCTAATTTAATTATTCTGACTATAATTTCTGATAAAATCGAAATTAGTTTTCACCAAATATTTAATTGATGATAGGTATTTCATCCATATACGATTTTAGTCTGCCATCGCATTCTATAAGTGTGTGTCTATGATAAAGAAAAAAGGATATTTTCGGACAAGTTTAATTTCTTTAAAATACAACCAAGAAACCGCCAAGACGACAAGTTTAGTATTTGCACAAATAGGTCCTATTTTATTTTATTTTAGCTAAAATATATCTTCTGATTACAATAGTTTCATAAAAATAACGTTAAGACGTATAACTTTCAATCTTAACCATTAAATCATTTAACTATATAAATATTTAAACATTTCATTTTAAATATAAAAAAATCTAAAATATAATAATAATAATTGTCGAGTTCCAATAAAATACTTAATTATTAATTTTTATATAAAATTTATATTAAATCTAAATTAAATTAAATAAATTACATAAAAAACAAGAATTTTTAAATAGTTAATTTGATATTAATATTAATATATTTATTTTCGAAATTTTATGATATCTTCATATTTATATTTTATTCAAAAATAAAAATATTATCCCTTTCGAAGAATCACATGAAAACCGTATTATAACATCTACATAGACGAAAATAAAATGAAACATTAAAATCGAGATATATTTTGTTGCATTATACGAGTATCTTCTAGTAATCATACAAAATACATAATTAAGAGTTAAATTAGGTTACTATATTTTTTTAACAATTTAGGTGTTGAAAATAACTACTCGCATTTTAGAAGTTGCTTCAATCCATAGAAAACGTTCGTGTCATCATATCCTAATCGCAATAAATATTGCACTCATAGTTAAATGGTGTGATAATTTCGAACGTTTGTGGCTTTTTTCTTAACATTTTAATTCGTGAGATTTTAAGAATTACTGTATCATCATGTGTTATTTTATATGATTTTTTAAATCTATATTTAAAACCTAATATAATGATTAACATATATAGGGCTGAATGGAAAGCCTTTATCTACGGATTTTTTTTCCCTAGAAAATCCGTCGCTAAAGGGATGATTCATTACAAAAACGTCACAAAATTTTGTAGGTCAATTATTGGTGGATAACTCAAATCAGTGTCAGATTACCCAAAGCCCTAATTTATTTATTTTTTTCGAAAAATATTGGATTATATTGGAACCATTGATATTTTCTGGGTGATCCGTTGGTAACTACCGACATAAATTTCTCCTATGTGATCTTTATGAGCAAAAGTAATTTGTTTTGTAGTGACATGTATTCGGTTCATAATATGAAACTTTTCGACGTGTTTGTGAAACAAAAAATACCCGTAAAAAGTTTCACATTGTCAACTAAATTAATACATATCAAATAACACATTGTAAAACAAATATATGATAAATAATACATTAAATACTATACTTAGATGGAAAAAAAAAAGTTATGTGAATCAAAATCTTAAGATAATACTCATAGATCTCACAAAAAATTTGAAGTTTTCAAATGATTAAGCCTCGTCTGTTGTTATAAAAACTTTATTGTGAAATATGATGTACGATACACAACATTAAATAAAAAAACTTATATATTATACATTGATCTTGCTATTTTTAGGGTTTATACAAAAAAAAAATTACAACAAATACTAAAAAATATATATATAAATTAAATTATTATATTATAAAAAATTAGGTAAAAATCTTAAATTTTAGGATTTTCTTAATAAAAAGGATACTTCCTACATCTTAAAATAAATATCTATAATGAAAATTTTACATATTCTAGAAAAGTGTAATTATTACACTTTTGATTAACTAAATAATAATTTTACTCTCAGTGACAGAAGGAGTAATTAATTTCTTCATCTCATAATTAAGAATATAGTGGGAGAGTATGCACTTGTTTTTTGTAAGTTGACACTTATTTTGACATAAACTAAAATAGCAATGTAGACATTGATTTTGAGACGGAGCAAATATTAACCTTTCATTCTTAATTTACAACTAAATTGTGTATTTTACTGTATATTACATGAATACGCAATTAATAATGATAAATACGAAAGGGAGAAAAAAAGGAAAGTTCACGTTCTTGGGTGGTTTGGTGCAAGCCATATATATAGTAATTTGAGTATTGATGGCAATTCAAAACTATATATTAACATGTTAATTAAAATATAAATTTGTGTATTTAAATCTTGTTGATATTATCAAATTTTGTTATATATTATATTATTATTTTTATAAATAAAAACATTGTTCGATTCAAATATATATTATTGTAGCCTCTGGTGTATAGCTCAGTTGATAAAGGAATAAGAGCTGGTGCTGAAGTCTGAAATCTGAATTAATAAAACTATTTGTTTTTGAAAACTGATAAACGTCTGAATTGGTTTAAATTTTTTATTTTACCTATTAAAAAATTATAGTGTTGAATTTATGTATAAATTTATACAATTTCACATATTTATTCATCATTATTACAAAATTTACATCTAAATCATATAATTAGCATTTATTTAAACAAAAATGTGTCATTAACGGTATTTAACACATTTAAGTTATAGTAAAATATATCAATTTAGAGAAGTGATGATTGATTTAGTAAGAATCGATTAAGAGAAATGATTGATTAAGGGTAATCAATTGAGAAACGTCGTTGTTGAGGGTTTGAAGAATAATAAGAGGCAAATAAGATGTTGGTTTACCTCTTACCAGATAAGAGAATAATAAGACATAAGTGCCTCTGAAAAACTAGAAAAAAAAACAAATAATCTGAACGGCCTTACCTCTTAACGAATCATATATAAGAGGCCGATAAGATGTTTTTATTAAAAAAAAAAAACAAGACCTTATCTTAACAATTAGCAGGGGGTTTCAAATACAAACTCTCTAAGATGCATATTATTTAAAATTCAAAATTACAAGTAAATTGTACGTAAGTACAATTGATTAAAACTCAATTTTAAAATTCATGTAACTATTTGCGGATAAACATAATCAAATAAAAGATAAACATCTCATTTTAAAATATAAAAAATTTAAAATATAATTAGTATAACTATTGAGTTCTAACAAAATA
>NC_037540.1:2381257-2419868 GCF_001531365.2 Cynara cardunculus var. scolymus
ATGTTATATTATTAAACCAAAAATAAATTATTTCATTATTAAATTTAAATTAAATTATAATAAAAAAATAAATTAAAGAAATTACATAAAAAATAGAACTTTTAAATAGTTGAATTGATATTAACATTGATATATATTTTTTCAAACTTTTATGACATCTTCAAAATTATATTTTATCCAAAAATAAAATCATTATTGCTTTCTTAAAAACACATAAAATCGTATTATAACATTGACAGAGATAAAGAATAAAATAGAACATTAAAATCAAGATATATCTCGATACATTGCGCGAGTACCCTTCTAGTATTAAACAATATTTCTCTTTTATTGTAATTATTTTTAGGGTGTTCTTCAAATTTGGAGATTTTTATATTCTTTCTCCTACTTTCTTCATTTTAATGAAAAAGTTTTGGAGAATCTGTTCGAAAAAAAATGCCAAAAAATATCCAAAATCTCTATTGTTTCCATTTTAAAGAATGTGTTGAAGATGCTCTAGATATTCTACATTTGTACCAAATCACATGAAGTGGAGGTTTCATTTACGAGCTACATAGTTTAACAAACTACAAACCAATCTGAATCGTTCATTTAGTATAATAAATATCTGATTCCATTGTGTTTTCTAATCTTAAGTCATGCCTATGATTAATGAATCTTACCATTTTCCATATATATCTCAATCATAATTAACGAATCATGATAATTATCATAAATATCTCAATTATTTTCTAATATAATAAATTATTGTTTGTAAGAATTACATGATTTATATTTGGATTCACCGCATCACATGAAATGGTTAAAACGGTAAATGGTTAAATCAACATTGGCCTTGCAAGACTCAACCCAGTGACCTCTGAGGCTCTGAGGAAAAGGCTTTATTGTTTAAATCCATAGATGAACTTTTATATCGTTTGACTATTTTATAAAATAAAAACCGATATAGCATGATATTTTATGTATTACAGAAAATCGGTATAGCATGATATTTTCTGTATTACATCTACTAAATGTTAATCGAAAACAAGAAGTGAAGATAGCAAGGCATAAAGAGAATGAGAGATTAAGGAACATAAGGATGTTTAAACCACATGTTAATTGATAGATTTTAATTTTATTTTTTATTATTATTATGGGGGTGTTTGGGATTGCTTATTTAAAACAAATTTTTTTTTTGTAAAAGTGGTTATTAACTTATGTGGTGTTAAACACGAAGTTTTACAAAAATTGGCTGGATTAACTTATGGCGGCACCAAAACGCAATAAGCTAATAAGTTGTTTTTCAGTGTTTGACAAATTTTGCTTATACATGTAAAATGACAAAAAATAGCATTATTACAGATACCATCAGATATATGAGAAGATCGATCTCAGAAACTTCAATATTTAATCGACGAAACCCATATTCATGACCAAATTTACGAGCATTTCCACCGGGCGGAAGTTTTTTTCGATCCCTCTGGTGGTCTTTGATGGATCTTCTCATATATCTGATGGTATCTTTCTGAGATCGATCTTCTGGTTTGTAAAAAAAGTGAAAAGGGTTAAAAGTAAAGGGTATTAGAAAATGGTTAAAAAGGTAAATCGTTAATAAGTTGAATTTGATAAGTTATGGGGGGATTGACTTATCAAAAACTGCTTATTACCGGTTTGGCACCGGTATAAACAACTTTTTTTCTTCCCCATCCAAACACTTAAAATGACTGATTACCGATACCACACCGGAATAAGTCAATAAAGAGGTTTTATAAGCATATAATGTTAAACTTTTTTGATTCATATAACAAAATATAAATATCTTAGTTAAAAAAAATATCTACATTAGATGATGGTTTGCATGTAACTTTTACATATAATATAGATAAAAATAAAAAGTTGATCAACCTTACATATCTTGGTTGATTAAAATTTCTCGAAAAAATAATTAAATTAAATATTTTATTAAAATATTTATGAAAGTTTATTATTTATGAAATAAAAGAGATATAATTTGAACTTTTATGTAATTTACAAAAAAAACATCTTTTAAAGTTGTTATAAATTTGAAACATAATTTAACATCATAATACTTGGTTTCATAAAAAGATAATCATTGTAATATACTTTTTTTTTTGGGGAAAAAGTTGATTTACTAGCAATCTCAATGTATCACATGGAACCTGTTTCCAAGGATATCAATGTAGAAGATATTTTTTGACTTAGGTGTCGTTTAGCAAACGTTTATTTGGGTAAGTGTTTACCAACTAACATTATCTCACTGTATGAATATGGTAAAGATCAAGAATCTTATTTGGTAAGAGCGAGATAGGGACCAAGAGTCTTACCCGGTAAATGAGGGCGACGACTCTTATCACGGTAAGCGTTTACTGGGTAAATTGTTACATACGATGTCATTTTGGTGGACTAAAAAATCTTACCCGATAAGTAAATAATAATGTTATATTTTACCGGTAAACATTTACTGGATAAATGTTTGGTAAACAACCCGTTATTTAACGAATGTAATTAATATCAATCAATGGTGGAATGCTCCTTGAACCCAAAAAAGAAAAGAAAAAAGACAAGGTAAATAATGTGTCAACAAGTATAGTTTTATCCTATGCTATTACCATTATTCAACAATGGTTGTTTTTTCATTTTCAGCTCTTAATAATTATTTATGTCTTATTTATTTAGATGGTTTGTAATTCAAATTGTTTTTTTTTCCAGAACCTCTTATCACTTAATAGGATCTGAATAAATAAGAGGTAAACTAATATTTTAATTCATCTTATTTTCTTTTTTCTTTGATTCTCTTTGGCTATTGTTTCTTTCTCCAGTAGGAACGTCACCGTCTTTTCATCACCCATGTGAAATGCACACCCCCACCTTTTTTCTCTATCTCTCTCTCTCTCTCTCTCTATATATATATATATATAATTTTTGTATGTATAGGTTAGCTTAGAAGATTCATGTGAAACAAGAACTTCTATCGACGATCTACCATCTATCAAAAGTAATGATATTTCCATAAACAAACTCACTAACGGCATTCCCGATAGCATTAAAAGTCTAAAAGGTATACAAAAGGTTCTACTGTTTCTATCTGTTAAGCAATTGTTGAAATGAATTCCGGCAAAAAAATTTTTATATAAATCAAGAGAATTTTACAAAATGTTTGCACATGATTTTACAAAAACAAACTATTGATTCAGATTTCAAACTTTAGACGTTTGTCAATTGATAAAAAACGAACAGTATTATTGATTTAGATTCAGACTTCAGCATCACCTCGTATTAATCAGAAGTGAAATATGACTTCAGATTTCAACACCTCTTAAAAAACAAACACCGCCTAAATCCGTAATTAACTCTTAAATTTATCATTAAAAAGAAAGAGAGTAATATTTAGTCATCAAAGCCGTCTTTGACAAACTTGTTAAAGACCTAGTTGCTGACTAATAAGCTAATTGACAAACTAAATACGTTTGACAAAAACTAGCTGATAAACTAATTGGTCCCTAAATTTTATTATTACAAAAAAGGACTCGTGGTATATTGTTTTGTGACGAGTTGGCCCTCACTTTAACGACCAGAGTTATCATCCCCTTTATTTGTTTTTGTTTTTTTCCCTCAAGGATCAATTTCATAAAAACCACTTTGTGCACATGCATGTGCGTGCGCGCACACACACATATAAAGTTGAGTTTCGACGAGAAATAGAGTTAAGGTGATAAGCGTAAGTATGAATCTTTACCTTTGGATGCACATTTGGATGAGATGCACCTGATTAATCCCTGTATCAAACGCAAATCATGTGGATTTGAGATTAAAGATGATCGAGGATCCAGTTTTTTTCTCACGCTTCTTAACTTAACTATTTTTTTGACACGATCATTTGCCTATATATATGTGTATATATATAGTGTGGTTCAGAGGAAAATTATCTTCATCAATCATTACATTAATTGATTTAACGGATTTGATTAAATGTACGTTTACAACAATATCCTTTAAATTAAAAAACCTCACATCGCATACTTTTTATTCAAAAAAAAAAAAATATATATATATATATATATAAACAAAAATCGAGCGAAATATATTATATCATATTGAAAATGTTTTTTCATCCGTTTTTTTTTTTGTCGTAAAGACCCGTAAAGTCACCTAATATGCTTTTAGCTGAATTTCACCTTTTCGATGAAATTTTACGATTTTTCTGTATTTCGATATACTTTTTCGATTTTTTGTTTGATGTTCCTTCTACTTTCTAATATTCCGGATCACCATAAAGTTTAGCAGATACATTTTTAATATACAATTTATGGCTTAATTTAAGAGGAAGACGTGTCTAATATACTATTAATTCCCTTTGATATGACTCCAAAAAAAACTCCTACTTATAAAAATTGGTTGAATGAATGCACGAAACTCTGTTGAGACCTTAATAGGTTGCTCCTTGTTTTCATCATCAAATCTTTCATAATTATAAGTAGTTTGATTACTTTTGATTCAATCTGATATAAACTGTACTTATTTACAGTTTATAAATAACTTTTATTTTTTCCAAGCAGGTAATATATTTAAAATTTCTACTAAAATTTGATCAACTCCGACGAATGAAAATGGGATAATAACTAAAATTTGATCAACTCCGGGTAATATATATTTTCAACCGGGGTTGTTTGGCAGTTGCTGAATAGTTTGATGCAGAATAATTTAGTGATTAGAATGATTAAGATTATCTCATGATATAGTGCAAAATGAATTATAATTGTTTGGTAATTGTTTACAAAAAATTAGGGCGTTGAATGGTTAAGGAAGACCCAAGATACAAAATCATTCAGAGAATTTTAGAACCATTAAGAGACATATTGTTTTTACCAAACAAAATTAACCTCTTAACAATTCAGAAACTGCCTCTTAATAGAATTATTAAGAGGTAAACAAACAACCCCAAAAATTTATTCTACATTTTGACCAAAAATATACTTAACTAGACTGTATTATAGAGTAAACTTCAATTTTGGTCCTTAAAGTTTTTATTTCGTTTTGAAAGTGGTATTTTGATCATTAACTTACGTTTATTTTCTGTTAGACGTTTCAATTTTTCCATCAAAATCTTTAATTTTTTAAGTACAAAAGTTGCATCAAAATCGAATCAACTTTTATAATTGTTATTTAAGGGTCTAAATCAAACATTTTATTTATTTACATGTCTGGTTGACCAGTTTACTTGCCAATTATGACATGGCCCATGTGTTTTGCCAACTAAAATTCCATATCATTTTTATGATTATAAAGCGGAGGTGTGAGCGGAGGTGGAGACCTCAGCAACGACGAGAAAGTTGAGGTGTGAGCGGGGCTAGGGGCGGTGATAGAGGGAATGAGAGGGTCAAGATGGAGATGATTAGACTTTAGAGAACCGAGCAGGAGGGAATGATAGAGGCGACGATTTGTTTTAGGGTTTAAGTTATTTATTTATAAACAATAACGATATGGAAATATAATATTCACCTAATATTTTTTTTTTGAATTTATTTCTTTGCCACATCATATCAGATTACTGGTTACCGATTCAACAGGTCAATCAAACCCTTAAATAAACAAAATTTATGATCCAGACCATTAAAAATGATAATTTTAAATGTTGGTTTCCCAAAATAAGAATCAAGTAAAAGTTGATTATATTTTAATACAAATTTCTCTTCAAGAATTAACATAATATTTTGTATTTTATTCTATTATAATATTTCTCTCTCGATTTATATTTTTATTTATTTTTTAATATAAAAGCTAAAATAAAATTTTATATTCCTTTTTAAAGAGAAGATAATAAATTTTGATGAAAAGACCGAAATAACCATCGCTTCAAAGTTAGTAATCAGGTTTTACTTTCAAAGCAAATTAAAAATCATAAGGATGATTTCTACATTTATTAAAGTTCAGGTTCCATTTTTAAACTTTTGGCTAAACCTCAAGGACTAAAATTGAAGTTTATAAATAGACGATCGCTTTGAAAGTATCGGTTATCGATTAATCCTAAAAGTCCGTGAAGTGAAGGAGGAAAGAGTGCATCTCGTGTCTCAAAACGACATCATTTCGCGTGAACCCTCGAAGAATCAAAGAAGACCATATTTGGGGTTCAAATGTTTGTCCACCAACAACAAACCATTCAAAGAAGCAAATCATCCTTTTCAGTACACTCTTTACTCTCTCCCAATAATTCCACCATTAAAAGCGATATCCCAAGCTTTTTCTCTCCCTTGTTTATACCGATCTCTGGTGAACAACAACAACTACTACCCCACTTCTTCAAATTCCATAATTAATCTCCAAAAACCCTTCTAATTCGGGGAGGTTTCTACTTTTCTTTGCAATGAAGATAAGGTGTTCGACTAATTGCATCAATCGTCAATGAGTCGACTCAGACTATTACAGCTCTTAATGGGCATCTCTGTTCTTTACCTTCTCTTCATGACTTTAGAAATCCCTGTTATTTTCAAACCTGGGTTCGGTTTAGTTTACCCAGAGGAAGAACAAGGATATGCCGTTTCCCTTTTACCTCAACCCATCAAAGCTGGCAAAGAGGAAGAAGACGAAGATGATGATTCAGTCGGTGTTTCAGTGAGTCGCCGGAGAACTCGCGACGTAGACGACAAACTCTCTGGTTTAATCTTCGATGACGTTGCTTTTGATGGAATCAAAAAAGACGAATTCTTAGAGCTTCATAAAGTGGCAAGATATGCATTTGTTTTAGGGAAAAAGGTATGGGAAGAGATAGTTAAGTTCAACAGTAATTCCTCGATTGAGACTGAGTCGATAACAACAACTCGTTCGGAGTCAAAGAACGAGTCTTGCCCGAACTCAGTGGCGGTTTCCGGCGAGGAGTTTCAGGAAAAGGGTTTTATGGTGGAGATACCCTGCGGATTAACATTGGGTTCGCACATAACTGTGATCGGAAAACCAAGATGGGGGCATTCGGAAAGGGAGCCAAAGATTCGATTGGTGAAGGAGGGGGATGGGAGTGTGATGATATCGGAGTTCAAGATTGATCTTCAAGGGTTGAAGGCGGTGGATGGGGAGGAGCCACCGCGAATACTGCATTTTAATCCGAGATTAAAAGGGGATTGGAGTGGAAGACCGGTGATAGAGCAGAATACTTGTTATAGGATGCAATGGGGGTCTGCTTTGAGGTGTGAAGGTTGGAAATCAAGGCCTGATGAAGATACTGGTGAGTTGGTTTCTTCCCTTTTTTTCGATATTTAATTTTTAAATTGGATTCTTTTATGCTCATTGATCTTTTATGCTATGAATATAATATAAGAAAATTTATAAATCCATCACATTCGGACGAGTTTCTAGGTACTTTGTGTATTAGGGTTTTTTTGTTAGCAAACTTAATGACTTATAGTTTATTTGGTCAGCTATACATGACTTTTTGATATTGGCTTAATGATATAGAAAATGGCTTATTCAGTAACCTTTTAGGGGAGCTTTGTGCAAAAAGACGAGTTTTTTTTTTTCCAAACCGGTCCTTCGCAGTTTAGAAACATGCTAATTCCATTTATGTAAAAACCCTCCCAAACAAAAACTTCCTAATCTATACAGACAGATTAATCCACACAAACAACTTTATCCATACAGAACTTAATGGAAAACCAACCAAACAGCCCTTGATTGTGGTAAGACCAGTGATAGACTTGATAGAAGGTCATGGGTTTAAAAAAGAACTTGACAGAAGGTCGTTTAACCAGAACCTCGATAGTGAAGTGGGTGCAGATATGATCTTATCCGCATAGTAAACTACATAGGAATATGACCTTAAATGAGTTTTTGATTAAATTCATGACCTCCTGCCTTGTATAAGAAAAAATGGCTTTATACTCATGAGAAGGTTATAGATTTAATTAAAATCTCATTTAAGGTTATAAACCTAAAAATCTCATAGCTTTTCACCATGGTCTTGGTTTGATTTCGACATTATTTAAACTGGTCTTACCTACCATTTGGCCATATGACAACATACCAAACCAAACAAACCCAGTGTATCCCACCCGAAAGTAATGTCAGGGGTGTGGGATGTAGGCATATTGATCCACTATCCCAAATGGTAGAACAGTTGTTTCCCGTCGTGGTCTATTGGTGTAGCTCTTATAAAGACAAGGAATGCTTGCTAAAACCATCGAACTTGTAGATTTCTTTGTCATGATTTTTGGTGTTTTACCTTTGAACGTTGTAAATCTTAACTTCGTTCTTTTTGGTTCGATAATTTTAAACTTCGTTTAGCCTAAATATTCTATTATGTAAATGAAGTTGATGGGCAGGTAAAATGTGAGAAATGGATACGTGATGACGATAACCGATCAGAAGAATCAAAGGCCTTCTGGTGGCTTAACAGATTAATCGGACGGTCCAAGAAGGTTACAGTTGACTGGCCATTTCCTTTCGTAGAAGACAAACTGTTTGTTTTAACACTTAATGCCGGCTTGGAAGGTTATCACGTAAATGTAGATGGAAGACATATAACTTCTTTCCCGTATCGCACCGTAAGTAGTAACGAAAGACGTACGGTTTTAAAAATGTATAATCAATGTATTTTTTTAATCAATTAAATGACCATTTTACCCTTAATAATAGATGGAGTAATGAATATTTCCATCTCATAATTAAGGATAGAATCAGAAACTATGCACTTGTTTTGGGACGGAGGGAGTAACTTGAATTTTGCAAATTAATTTCTTGTGATGTTCATAGGGGTTCACTCTCGAAGATGCAACTGGGTTATCGGTAAAAGGGGATGTCGATGTGCATTCAATAATTGCTGCTTCGTTGCCTACATCAAATCCAAATTTTGCTTCGGTGGGTCATTTGGAGATGTCAACCAGGTGGCGGGCCCCTCTTCTTGGTGACAAACCTGTTTTCTTATTCATCGGCATTCTCTCGGCTGGCAATCACTTTGTCGAGCGAATGGCAGCAAGAAAGTCGTGGATGCAGCATCGCTTGATCAGATCATCAACTGTCGTAGCTCGTTTTTTTGTAGCGTTGGTAAGATGACGGAATCAAAGACCAAGAACTTGCAACTCGAGTTCACTTCTAGTTTTGAGAATTCAAAAAATTGGGTCTCATGGAAACAACCGCTCTACTCCTTGGGGTAGAAGATGGGTCACCTAAGGGGCTGTTTGGTTGGTCTTCCATCTAGTCCTGTATGGATAAACCTGTCTGTGTGGATTAACCTGTCTGTATAGATTATGAAGGTTTTTGTTTGGGAATGTTTTTTCATAGATGGAAGGAGCGTGTTTTTTAATTGAGAGGGTCAGGTTCAGAAAAAAACTATGCTTTATGCATATAGCTCCCCCTTCGAAGCTTATTGAATAAGCTGTTTTCTATATCATTAAGCCACTACCAAACAATCATGTATAGCTGACCAAATAAGTTGCGAGTCTACTTTAAGCTCATTAAGCTGCTAACAAACCAACTCTTAACTCTTGGACCCCACCTTCGGGTGGGATATACCGGGCTGGTTTTGCCAGGTTTTCTTGATTCCTGAAATTTTTCTGTTGTAAATGTACCCTTTTTTGCAGCATGGAAGGAAAGAGGTAAATTTGCAGCTTATAAAAGAGGCCGAGTTTTTTGGCGATATGGTTATCGTGCCTTACATGGATGCTTATGATCTTGTTGTATTGAAGACTGTTGCAATCTGCGAGTATGGGGTAGGTGATGGAATTAATCCATTCAAATTTTGGTTTCGGATAGTTTTTAGCAGGAAGCCCGAAAAAGCCCAGGCCTAGCAAACCCGAGCCTGATTGGGCCAAGTTTTTTTTTAAGAACCCTGGAAAAGCTTGAAAAAGCTGATCGGGCCTATTTTCTCACCCATAGCCTGGTCTTCTTTTTTTACTTACTGAAAATGGGCTTGATGCTTGCACTCTTTGCAGATCAGCATGGTTGCCGCAAGCTATATTATGAAGGGGGATGACGATACGTTTATTAGGGTAGATTCCGTACTCAAAGAAGTAAAGGAAGTTGAAGATTCTGGTAGCGTATACATCGGAAACATGAATTACTATCACAAGCCGTTACGCACGGGTAAATGGGCAGTTACATATAAGGTAGAACTCAATCTTTAATCTCCCTACATATACACACACAACATTTTCTTGCATTTTTCGGAAAGACCATCTCCATGGCTTCATAAGCCTGGGGTTTTCACGGAAAGAGCCGCTCTACTCTTTGGGATAGAGGTTCAGGTCTGCGTACATCACACCTCACTGTCGCAGATCCCACCCTAAGGGCTTGTTTGTTAGCAACTTAATAAGCTTAATGGAACTCGCCGCTTATTTAGTCAACTTACACGACGGTTTGGTAGTGGCTCATTCAGTAAGCTTCTAAGGGAGAGCTTTATGCAGAAAGCTAAGTTTTTTCCAAACATGTCATTTCAATTAAAAACCACGTTCCTTCCATCTGTGAAAAACCCCTCCCAGACAAAAACCTTCCCAATTTATAGACAGATTAATCCACCAGACAACTTTATTCATATAGGATTTAATGAAAAACCAACCAAACCGCCCCTAATTGTTCTTCTGACCCCACCCTGATTCGGATATACTGGGGTCATTTGGTTACTATCTCCATGGTTATGCAAGTCGGGGATCTTCCTAGAAAGAGTTGCTATACTCTCTGGGGTAGAGGTCAGGTTTGCATACATCACACCTTCTAATCCTTGATGTCGCTCTGGATGGGATATACTGGGTTCGTTTGATTGTTCCAACAAAGGGGAAAATTTGACCATAATTTGTATTTTCAGGAGTGGCCAGAAGAACAATATCCAGCCTATGCAAATGGGCCTGGTTATGTTGTCTCATCCAACATTGCAGAGTATGTTGTATCCAAGTTTGAAAGACACCAGCTGAGAGTATGTCCATATGATCTTTGCTTTGCTTTAATGAAAGACTAGTCCCTTTTCCAGAACCAAAATTCCTAAATCCATATCAATGTACAACTTCCAATGCATAATTACGAGTAATTATAACACGCATTGCTCTACATTCAGGAATTGTTGGTCTAAAAAAGGACATTCATAACATCATCTCCAACAGATTCTCTAAAATGGATATTTTGGTGTTCCAACAGATTCTCTAAAACAGAAAAAGGAAGAGAGGGAATTCTTTAAAAAAATTATGTGAGGGGAGAGATGACTTTTTAATTCTTTCCCCCTAATGAGATTGAATGTAATTTTTTTTTTAATGTCTGTTGGGATGATAAATTTATAGGATATTTTAATAATGTAATCATATTGAAATTTCCAAGAAATAGATAACGTGCTGGAGTTTAGTGTAATTCTTTTTAAAAAAAATTACATTTTTAGTATTTTAGAGAAATTATAGAGAATCTGTTCGAGCTAGAAAGTTCAAGTCAAAGTTGTTTATTGCTCTAGATTTGACATTTCAGCTTAGGGGAAGCCTTTTTCGTAAAACCGATCTGGTTTTCACGGAAACAACCTCTCTCCTAGTTCGGGTGGAGGAAAGACCGCCTACATTTTACCTTCTCTAGACCCCACTCTTTGTAGGATTTACTGAGTCCTATGAAAATAGTCTCTCTACTCTTTGGGATGGAGGAAAGGTTGTCTACATCTTAGTGGACCTCAGTCCATGTGTGATTTACTGGGTGGGCTCTTACGAAAATAGCCTTTCTACTCCATGAGGCGGAGGAAAGATTGTCTACATCTTAGTGGACCCCACTTTGTATATAATTTAGTGGTCTTTTATGGAAATAACCTCTCCGCTTTTTGGGCTGGAGACACATTATGTGTGGGATTTACTGGGTTTGTTTGGTTTAGTCTGATATATAATTTTGTTGTTTGTGTGTTGAGCAGCTATTCAAGATGGAAGATGTGAGCATGGGTATGTGGGTGGAGAAATTCAACAAGTCATCGTCTATAGAGGTGAAGTATGTCCATAGTTTTAAGTTCTGTCAGTTCGGATGCGTAGAAGATTATGTAACCGCACATTACCAGTCTCCGAGACAGATGATTTGCTTGTGGAACAAATTGCAGCAAACCGGCAAACCACAATGTTGCGATATGAGATGATGATKATACCTCGTAAATGTGTTGTAGCTGTAGTATTAGATTTAGAGGGAAAAACTAGTTTGTATATAATTATTGTTTTTAACCTTTTTTTCACTTTAATGTTAATGTTTTCAGAGCATGAAAATGAAAGGAGGTGCAAGGGTTTAAACAACTTATGATACGGTAACTTTGCCGTCAAATATGATGCGTTTAGATCATGGTTCTAATAACTCGTTATGGTGTCAGGGCTTGGGTTTGCTACCATGTTAATCCCTATGACTCCACTCTAACACTTGGCTTGCATTGTAACGTGTTATGGCACGCATGACATGTTACGACGCGTTATTTTATAAGGTGTAGGGTATTTTAATGTATAACTTGAGGAATAAATGATGATGATATAAGGTACCTACAACTTAACATAAAATGGAAACTTAAAAACTAAAACCTTAAATAGGTTACATACTCATATTCCCATACACGAAAAGTCAAACACGAATTCTTAGAAAATTTAAAAACACAATGAGTAGAGATTCAAGAAATTCAATCTTGATTTTCCATTTTTGATTTCATTTTTATAAATATATAGCATCAATGGTTCTTCTTTCTTTTTTAATTTTATTATTTTTATATGAATTTAAATATTATTTAAAACACCAATGCACATAAGGGTTGGGATGTGTGTATATATGCCGCCTTAGGAACTTTTATATGAATTTAAATAAAATTTAAAAACACCAATGCACATAAGGGTTGGGATGTGTGTATATATGCCGCCTTAGGAACGACTTGAAAAACGACATGGCTCATAAGGTTTGAGGTTTTATCTCGTCGTCATGTCACACCTCACGCCATTTAAAACCTTAGTTTATATTAGAGTTGTTCATAAACAATACAACCCAAATTAAGAGACCTGCCCGACTTGATTATATTTATATTCTTATAATTAACAATTTATATGCTTAATTAAATTTTACAATCAAAGTTTCATAAGGCCTTTCAATTCCCAATTTACTATATACTTTCTACTCATTGACCTCAAATCATTAAAAAAATTTAGGATATGTTTGGTTGCAAGATTTGAGGGGCTTTAGTAGGATCTACAATTGGATTCCATTAAATCTTGTATGAATAAAGTAGTCTAAATAGATTGAGAAGGTTTTATTTGGGAGGTTGTTTCATACTTGCATAATGAAAAACGTGTTTTTAATTGGAAGCGGCACGTTTGGAAGAAAAAAAAAACTTGGTCTTTCTGCAAAAAAAAACTCCCCTAAAAGCTTATTGAATATGCACTTTCTATATCATAAAGCTACTATCATAAAGTAATATACAGCTGACTGTATAAGCTGCAAGTTCCATTATACTGCCCTTATATCTCAAACCTTTGGGGGAAAAAAGGAGCCTGCCATGGAAGATGTCTGATCATAACCCCGTATCATAAAAATGTAAAGAACCCCATTGAAGCATGCAGAATGACCAAGAGAACACCGCCATTATTCAATGGGGATATATAACAAAGGTCATACCTTTATCCAATTGCTAAACCTACATGAAGATACAATCTCCATTGCAAGATATACGCATCCCAAATACCAAATCTTGTGGAGTTAGCTCAACTGATAATAAGGCTTGGGCTTTTGGGGGTTCTCCTTATGGTCACTGGTTCGAGTCCTGCAAGGTGGAGATTTTCCTAGCCGTTTTCCACGGTCCCTGAGATTAGTCGAGGTACACACAAGCTGACCAGACACCCACGGAAATCCCAAATACCAACCTGAACAACCACCACCAGCCACCAGTTGTGATTGCTAACTACTACCACTATAAAAATTAGTTATCTGGACAATGTTAACATTAAATCATTGACCCACATGGCCACCATCATAATAACCACCCACTGCAGTTCAGCCACCATCACCAAGATACTAACAACCCCACAAGTTAGTTAAAGTCAAAAGAGTTGGTCAGTAAAATAGCCATTTTAGTGAATAGTGACCATTACAAAATAGCTAACTGTTTTATATTTGCTATAAATAGCCACAAAGTTTGCAAAATGGCTTTGTGAGTTCCCTTTTTTTGCGAGATGCACGTTTTGAGCTTATCTACGAATCTTGACTATTTTATTGGGAAAAGTACAAACGGTACTTCTTAAAGTTCGCAAATTTCTTATTTTGCAAGATGACAAGTAACCCTTTTTCTAGTGGGAACCAACCAATGCCTTCACGAACTCTGAGGCTATGTTGTAGCAAACCCGGAAAAGTTGGCTATTTTGTGATGGCCCTTCCTCCAAAATGGCTATTTTTGTGATTAACCCCGCAAGCTAATTGGTCACGGGTTAGGGAGGTTCCTCTCCTGTTCAGAAACTTTCTTCCAAACAAACTCAGTATATATCACTCAAATTGAGGATTTAAGGGTAGGATGTACACGAACTTTACCTCTATCTCAAGAGACTGAGAGGTTGTTTCCAAGAAGACCCCCCCGCTTGTGAAAAGGGTAAATAAAACAAAAAGGAAGATAATACAAAGCCACATATTAGGGGAAACAATGGTTTTTCTAGGACATGATTATAAAAGAATGCAAAGATCCTAACTAAATAAACAGCACACATAATACCTACTGCACTATGCTGTGATATGAAATCCGTTCCATCACTACCATATACTACAACACCTACTGCACATGTAAAGCTAGTAAGAGCAATGGTATAAATGAAGATGCAAGAATTAGTTTTTGGGTATATTTTCACTTGCAAGATCATCAAATATCAGACACTCAAGCTTCACATTTTTGCATAATATTATTAAAATTAAACAACACAACCCGGAAAAGACAACAGTGAACCTCCTGCCAAGAGGTCAAGGTTACTTGCTTATTTCAAGTAGTGCAATTCTATACATGCTTAATAATATCTGGTACATTTCTAATTATAGTAAGGAAGCATGTAAGAATATGTTTATAAATCAGATTACTGTACCAGTATTCAAATCCCAAAATAGTGTATAATTTTACAAGAAACACAGCGTTGTTCCTATTGCAATGATACAAATACTCATTTATGCTTCGTATTTGCTAAATCTTTATGGGCATAAGCAATATGTTATCTTCCAAAAGACACGTGCTTCATGTGTTGGATAAAGAATGGATTTGCAAGTGAAGTAACAATTGTAGTATGGAAGCATGTAAGAATATAAAGCCCATAAATAGTGTACGAATCATACAAGAAACACAGAACTGTCCCCATTCAAATGATACAAACATTCATATATGCTTGGCATTTGCTAAAGCTTTATGGGCATAAGCAGTGTCATTCATGGGTTGGATAAAGAATGGATCTTCTACCTTCTATAACATTTTAACTGAAGTAACAACTGTAGTATGGAAGCATGTAAGAATATGCATATAAAGCCCATTACTGTACCATTATTTGAATCCCAGAAATAGTGTTGAATAATACAAGAAAAACAGCACTGCCCCTATTCAAATGATACAACATTCATATATGCTTGGCATTTGCTAAATCTTTATAGGCATAAGCAATATGTTATCTTCCAAAAGACACGTGGCATTCATGGATTGGATAAAGAATGGATCTTCTACCTTCTATGACATTTTAACTGAAGAAACAACTATCCAGTATACACCGATGCAATGAATGTATAAAACAATACTTTTTAAAACATACCCTTATTTTGCTCCTCTGAGCTTGTAACTTGCTTGTCATTTTCGCTGCTTTCGGTGAAATTTTGCAGTTCAAGCAGTTTTTGTTGCTCCTCATCTTGGTTTTCTTTTGCCTCTACTTCTTTGATGTTGGCAGGCTTTGGCTTCTTGCTAGTGGATTGCTGGTACATGACCCCACCAAACATACAAATCAAAAGCCCGATTGTCCCAATAAACGTCGAGTGTTTATCCCAAATCATCAAATTGATTACCACCGTTAACAGCTTGTTCACTATGCCGAGCACGGTGAAACCAGTAGCAGATATAGCCCTACGACAAGAGAATCCAAAGAAAGAAATCGCTAAACCGAACAAGCAAGATAACCCCACGGGCAAAATTACCCCAAAGGAATACCAATCCGACTCATCTTGCATTTCGTGTTTGATCTTCTTCAGCTCTCCCATTATCAATAGCTCTAACGGAAAAAGTAGTAGAGCTTCAAGATTATTGTACAGCACGAGACCCCAAGTGTTCAACTCGATCGTCATTACCACATGCTTTATGTAAACGAAATCTATCGACATGCTTATTAAGTAGGCCACGGCCCAACTATATGCCATGAACGTAAACTGGTAATCGGTAATGACATAGAGCACGCTACCACCAAATATCGTTGCAAGTGAAAGCCACGTCTTCAGTGAAGGCCACGGTTGGTGGAGGTAGAGTGTTTCTCCTATGGCAACGAAAATTGGGACGGCTGATCGGAAGACGATAAAGGTGTCGACGTTTGCATGGAGGAGGAGCTCGCTATTTGTGAAGAGGGAGAGATAGAATATAATTGCTGCCGGAAGGAAACGCCACATTGTCATCAGATCTAAACGGTCATGTTCTAGAAGCTTGAGGGATCCGAAAAGGAGGACTCCAGCTGCACTCGTGAAATATTGTAAAGCAGTCAAGGCTCCGGGGTAAGGGAATTTCATGACAGCCCATTTATTGATGATGGAGAGTAGTGAGGCTGATAAGCAGTAGCCGGCAGCTATACCGTATACGGAAACTTGCTGAAGAAAAGCACTATGCCATTTTGATGTTGATTCAGGTTCGATGACAGCAGAAGGGAGGACTGAACTTTTTTGCCCATTTTCCACGTCATTGGACATCTAACTCTGCATAGAGACAAGTTGAGGTGTGCGTAACTTCAGTGTAAACCACACCGCAAAGAAAAGATACGAGAGAGAATGACAGTCGAGCAACAATATGTCCCATTGCAGTACAAAACCCTTTCCCCAAATTACAGCCCCTAACCACCACATCAAAATTCAAAATATTTGAATTTTCTTTAATAAATTAAAAGACCCTAGTCCTACATTTTCAACAATATGCCCATGACCACTTACAGGTATCATAATGCTCAACCTTGAAAATGAACTTATTAAACAATTAAAAAGAACATAAATATTGGTCCCCAAGAAAACACAATACATAACTGCTACTGAAATCTATCTGAACAAGTTCCAAATTATAACATGGATGTAGAGCAATAAACATCAAAGAGAACAAATCATCACCTCTTAGCTTGAAACAGAAGTATGAACTAGTGCGTTGATGAGGACTAAAGAGTCATGAACTACCCAACTTAATTATATGGGAAACAATGGCTATTTAAGAAAAGAAGTTAACTTGGTGACTTGGCTTACTCAACACCTACAGAACGATTCATTAGATGTAGTTGCATTAGTCTATTTTGTAACAAGTGTTGGAGTAATAGAGACTTCAATTTGCAACAAAAAGAAAATATATCAAGTTACATATGTAGAGTACCTCTTTTCTATTTGGAATGGCTGGTATGTAGATTGCATATAAGGTGTTTGGTGGTCAGATTGTTTGTTGCCTTGTTGGTCTTATAAACAAAAGTTGAAGACTTCTTTTAGATATTAAGCTTGCAAAAATTGGGGGAAAAACCCATCAATTTCTTCCATCTAAAATTGCATACTTAGGTGGCTTTGAGGTAGGAACCTAGGACAGCAAACTTCTACTTCCAACAGACAAAGGGTGAAACCAGTAAGCCTAGAATGATTGGTTAAACTCTGAGCTCACAACTCACTGCCTACTTTTCTTGAAACCCTAGAGATAACTTATAGCAAGTAAAATGCTATGAGCAACAATTTTTATCAATAAGTAGTTCATATACTTCTGCCAGTAAAATTAATTGATTGAAACATGATGGCATGATAAAAACTACTATAGCAAACACACAAGATTTCCCTGTAAGTTTCAAAACACAAATAAAAACTCATTTATTTCTCCTTTGTAAAATTTCAGATTTAGGCAGCTTCTTAGCTAAGAAAAGTATTTGATTTGCAACAGATACATGTTGACACCAACAAAGATAAGATAGACTATTACCGATTTCGTAACCCTAAAATTTCAGATTAGGTAGCTCCGCACTAGCAACTGCATGCTTCTAATCTCAATAGGTAAGGGGTGAAACTAATGAGCATAAGATGAGATATTACACTCCTAATTCACTCACCAAGTAATTTACTTGCACCGTAAGAAACCTAGTAAACATGCTTAGTGCGGAAAATGCTAGGGAGCAACAATTCCTACAATTTACTTCTGCCGACAACTTAAAAACTATGGCAAGATAAAATTATTATAGCCGCACACACCCCGTAGATCTCTTCTTCCTCAAATTACAGATTTTGATAGTGGTGAGCTGAAAATAGTACACTTAATCTTCCAACGGGCAAGAAACGAGACTAACAAGCATAAAATGGCAAATTACACTCCTATTCCAATCAGTAACCACTTCTCTTGTACTGTAAAACCCTAGAAAACCGTCAAGTAAGTAAAACGCTACGAGAGCAACAAATTCACATAAATGCACAATTCGTATACTTCTGCCGACAAAAAGAATCCATTGAAACACGATCGCATTATAAACTTGCTATTGCAAACACATCAAAAAATGCTCTGCAAAATTCAATGGATCTATACAACATTATACTCGTTTGATCTGTAACAAGAGCTTAAAACAGATCTGTAAATTTGACGAGAGATAAAGATCGAGAGTGACGCTTACGTGTGTATCTAGCGGAGAGTGTGAATTTGGAGAGTGAAGAAAGCAACAGAAAATGGAAGAGATGGATGGGAAAAAGGTAGAAAACGAACGTAATATACAATTACGATTTTAAATAGTTTCGATTTTAGTCCTTATGGTTTGTTAATTTTCATTTTTGTCATTGTAGTTTAAAATTTATAATTTTTGTCCACAAAATTTGTAATTTATTATTATTTTCGTCCTTAACCTTTTTTACTTTTAAATATAAAGGACTAAAACAGTAAAGAGTTGTGAACCACAAGAACCAAGATAGTAATAAATTATAAAAACGAAAATAGAAATAGATTACAAAATCATAGAAACGAAAATCGTAGTTTTTAAACCATAAAGACGGATATCATAATTTTTAACAAATCACATAGATAAAAATATTAATTACCCTTTGATATATAATATTTGTCCCGACTGTATTAGTTACTATTTTTTTATTGTAGCAAAAAATATTGAATGATCTGATACGTAGTTTACAGAGCTGATCATGGGATTCAGTCAGGCTTGGACCAGGCCTAATCTATTTTTTTATTCAATGGGTTTAATATGGTAAATCCAAGCCCCGTTTTACGGACTTAAAAACTTACCTATACATGCCCTATAAACGGGCTGGTTTGTCCACGAGCTAACAAGCTTAAAAATCTTTTTATATTTTTATAAAAACAAAACTTATATAAAATTACAAGTTATGTAGAGTAATTCAAAATACATAACAATTTTCCAATATAAACTTAGAATTTTTTTCGTAAAATATGAAGTATCAATAAAGAAAATGACTAAATAGTATAATAAATAATTGATCAATTGAAGTAATTATATTTTCAAATTTTAGATTTCTAAAGATAAGCATTAAGAATTTTCAATTTCAATTAAAAAAATTAATTATTATAAAAATATTTACGGACCAGGTGGATCTGCCCAAATATTGTTTTTTCATTACCCATGTTAGCCCATTTTAATAAGTCAATCCAGTTTTGCCCATTTTAATAAGTCAATACAGGTCTGCCCATTTCTTGAAAAATGATAATCCAAATTATTTTTTTAAACGGATATGACGGATCTAGTAGGTCATCCCACCTGTGAACAACTCCAGTAGTTTAGCATATCATTAATAAAACTTCTTGTTAATATAGAATTGATAAATTTAAGTATAATTGTTTATATAATTGATAATATGATTATGCTAATTAATTATAATTTTGAAATTAAATTGAAATTGCTAGTTTTTTTATGTTTCAACCTTCGATCTTTTTTTAAGAAAACCAACAAATCTTTGTATTTAAAATCTCAAGGTACGTTTAGTTTACAGGAATGAAATAAAATTAAAAAAAATTTAGATTTAAAATCCATTTAAACCTTAAGTTTGATTTATCAAATTATTAGGATTTGAAATCTCGGGATTTTGTTAAAATCCCTTTGGGTGCGTTTGGTTTATAGGAATGTTTATGAGGGATTTGGATTCCATGGGATTTGGATTCCCAGGATTTAAAATTCATTCATGTGTTTGGTTTGCAGGATTTGGATTTGGATAAGCATCATCCATAAGCACACCAAGAAACAGATATTCATTGAAGGGTGAACTAGGGTATATAGTGAAGACAACTAAAGTATTACGCAATCATCGAACTGTATGTATGACAAAGTTATCACCACCATTACACTAGAATTTTCAACCTAATCTGTCAAAAGTGAAGGATTTTACCTAATCTGTGTTCAAAGTTTAGACAGAAATCGAAAAGGGGAAAAGGGGAAAAACCTGTTGAGTGATGGGAGACAGCGACGGAGACGGTGGGCGACGGAGACGGTAAGCAACGACCACCGACGGAGACGATGATCGACGACGGTGAGCAATCAATGGAGGAGCGATGTAAGCTGTGGGAGAAGATGGAGACGAGATCGACGATGGTGAGCAATCAATGGAGGAGCGATAAGCTGTGGGAGAAGATGGAGACGAGATCGACGATGGTGAGCAATCAATGGAGGAGAAGATGAAATCCCCCGGGGATGAGATTTTAAAATCCCATGTATTTTTAAAGGATTTTGAAATCCATAGTTCACGGAATTTTAAATAAATCATTGGATTTAAAATCCTACCATTCATACAAACCAAACACATGATTGAAATGGATTTCAAATCCAAATCCCCAAATCCATTCCAACCCCGCAAACCAAACTCACCTTTGGGATTTGGAAATCCTGGGCAGGATTTAAAATCCAAATCCTATGCGCTCCCACTTTTCGCTTCCTCCCGCTTCCCTTCGCCTTGCTTCCTTTCTCGTCCTCTCACGCTGCCGCCATAACCTGCCGGTAAATCCCTCCTCCTCACTGGTAATCCCTTCCTGTCCCCTCGTCGGTTCTCCCTTCCCGTCCCCTCGCGAAGCTGCGCCCTAATCGGTCCTCCTCGCCGGTGCTCCATTCCTGTCCCCTCGTGAATCTGCGCCCTAATCTACCCTCCTCGCCGGTGCTCCCTTCCCGTCCCCTCGCAAAGCTGCCTCCCTAATCCGTCGGTAAACCCCTCCTCTTCGCCGCCTTCTCCCATCACTCAGCAGGTAAATCTTCTGGTGGTAACCCTTGTTTTCTTTCTGATAACTGTGTTCAAACTATCGTACCTATGTTATTTTAAGTTGATTGCATCAAGAAACTGATGTATTCATAAGTTTAATCAAGAAACTTATGTATTCATAAGTTTAATTAAAATGAGACTTAGAAATGCTTAATTGATTGACTGCTTGAAGAATTGTTATTTAAGTCTATTATCAACCATGGAGAAAACTGATGCATTTAGTTATATGCATAGACCCATTTGCCTTCTTAAGATGCATTAGGTCATTCAGAGAGCTTAAGTCACTCTTCCATCTTCCATTGTCAACCTCTTTTCCATCTTCCTTTTGTATTTTTCTACACTGCACAACTAGCCTGGTATCTCTTGGTGCAAATGCTTTCTAATTTTGATATAGAATTGGAGACAATGAAAATTCCATAAGAACGCATATGTATTCATAAGTTTTGGTTTTTATCTAGGCTTAAAGGGAGTTTCCATGATCTCCTTGGCAATCATATGATCAGCTGCTTTACTGTTTCAAAGATACACCAGCTATATGACTTACTGCTTACTCTTTCTTAGTTTGCCTTTCCTTTTGGTCAAAGGATTCATAAAAGGTTTTGGAAATAGTAACTCAATTGGTCAAAAGAGGTCTTAAATTTGAGGTAGCATACACTTTGATTGTAGTGGGATAACAGTAATTACATAAGGTAGCTGTCACTTTGATTGTAGTGGGATTAATAGGTTTGTTGGTTAAATAGGTAGTTTTAAGAAAATGAAAAAGATTTGGTGACTAAAATAATTACAAAAGAAGCCAAATCCCTCAGAAACATTCCTGCAAACCAAACGCACCCTTAAGTATGAAGGGTTAAAATAGAAATGAATTACAGGGACGAAAAAACAATAAATTTGAAATTATAAGGATGAAAATAATAATAAATTATAAACTATGAGGACAAAAACAGGAATATTTAGCAAACCATAGGGACTAAAAACGTAATTCACTCTAATCTTGAGAACCCCTAAAAAGAAGCCATCCATTGATGCTACCATAGAAGAGGACCGGAAACAGCACCGCGCCACTGAAGCCGGAGTTTCGTCATATTCCGATACGGTCACCTGTATATGTGTTACTCCCAACTGGATGATTAATATGTTGATGACTCGAATAAAGTTTCAAATGCTCTCCATGTTGGATTAAATACAAAAGGTAATCAGACTACTCAGTTTATACTTGTTCGTGTATCTTTGAGTGCAATGTTGTGGTTTTTTGTGGGTATGTTGATTACATATGTAGTGTCTATGATAGAGGCGACGGGCTTCGTGAGTAGAGAAAATAACTTCAGCATGTGCTTCTGTTCATTGGAGAATTAAACATTCAAACTGTAAGTTAGTAGAAGGAGACAGTGAGCCATGTTAGACTAGATGTTAATTGGGAAAATTATTTCGGCATCTTCTACTTATATCAGCATTTCACAAAGACAAATCAAGGTATTATCATTTAGTATTTCAGCTTGCCCTTCACCTGTCTACCGTGATGGCCTCCAACCATACAACGAAATATCTCCAAGAACAGCCCTTCACCTATCTACTGTGATGCTCTCCAACTGTTTGACAAAATATATCTCCAAGAACAGCTCTTATCCTATCTACGTGATGCCCTCCAACCCGTCCCTCCCAACTGTTTGACGAAATATCTCTAAGAACAGCCTTCACCCATCTGTTGCTACTCCTTCCAACTTTGTGACGAAATGCTTCTGAGAACATTTCAACTTTTGATATTTACATATTGACGAAGGATCGTGTGAGAATAAGAGTTAAGGTGAGAAGTGTACGAAGGGATTTGGACCCTTGATCACTTTTAATCCCAAAACAACCCATAAATTGCGCTTAGAAGGGAATTGATCTAGTGTATCTCATTTGTGTTGATCTAGTGGTTCTCTTCAATTAGGATTGATCCAAGGTGGAGATGCCTTCTTATCCTTCTCACCATAGCTTTTATTCTCACCGGAACCCAACCCTTGCTTATCTGCTTAATCTTGCATGTCCTTGTTGCCTAGAGTCGCACCTGGTCTTGCTTTCACATGCCAAATAGGCACCTGGCCTTCTTACTATTTTGACCTCATTAATATCTGTTCAAAGATGCTATATGTTTTCAGATGCAAATATACTTGATTGTAGCTGAGTTGAACAATTAAAGAGTCGACCTGGGGTGAGTTACACCCTTGAGTAAATTGCCCTGTCCGACAAATGCCACTCTCACAAACACTAGGACAACAATGATATATTATTTGACTAGGGTCTACTAAATTTGAGAACTGGCTAGTAAAGAGTGCAGCTTTGGATTGTTGATACACAACATAGTTCTTGTTATCCTTTCCAAATGAGAATGCATAACTTTTGTTACAATCATGAAAACAGTCAGAAAACGTTGTACCATTCAAAATTGTTTCTTATTGAAGTCATAAACCCAGAAGTAGATAAATTCTTATTTGGATAGGAATCTCCCATTTTTTTGGTGATGTGTAGGATTTTGCAACTAAAAATATTTAGCTCAACTGGAAATTTGGGGACAACATGGCAAGTCTCTTGTTTAGTGGACTAGCACAGGACATTCTTGGTTTGTGTGCGTTTAGATGAAAAAATAGTAGAGGTTCGGTTTGCAGGAATGTCTCAAAGATATGAAATTGACAGAAGTTAGAACTTCAAATTGATTTTTTGTCTTGCATGTAAGCTTAAGGACTCCATCTTTAAACTGGTTATCTGAAATGCATATCTCTTGTAAGGGCTTATATTTCCACTAGCCTGTTTGGCAATGCATCAAGATGCTGTATAGCTAAATTTTGAAATTTGTGGTTTGTAGGAATTATAGGTTTGGTAGCTCATTGGTTATTATTTATTTGTGTATATACTTTTGATTGTTGTGGTATGTAACAATCAGTCCTGGATAACTTGTTTGATAAGAATACAATGACATTAGTCCTAGAACATAATATTGTATTGTTTTACGAACATGGTATGAGCCTTCACCAGGAAGTTCGGTTTTACAGTCAGAATACCTTGCTTTCATGAACAAGCATCTACATTTTTGGTTGTTTTCTACAGAAGACAACTTTAATTGCAGGCTGGCATTATGCTGGGAGTTGATAGGCTTCAACTTAAAACAAGAATCTATCATATGAATATTTGCTAATTCTGGTGTGATTATCATCTTACAGGTGATGTATTGAGGAAGAATCCTTTATGCTTCAGTCCTATATGGAGAAGGGTCATGACAGCATCAAAGATGGAAACAGGGAATGTCATTTGATGCTAAGACATGAAGAGGTGTGCTACCTTTGTCCCAAGATATTGTTGTCAAATATTATATTTACATCCTCAGTTGGTTTCTTCTGTCATTTGTCTCCCATTTGACGTAGTGAATTCTTCATCCCGGAAATTTTCGTCACTTGGTTCAGCTAATGCTAGGAACTTCCCCAATTATTCGCCAAAGAAACCTACTATCAAAGATTCTGAACTTGTCTACAACATCTCCACCACCATTAAGCAACGTCGTCTCGAGCCCATAGAACGTATTCTGAAACCATTTGAATCAAGGCTTAAGCCTGACCACTTTATTTGGGTTCTGATGGACATAAAGAACGAGTACAAGTTAGTCTTGGATTTATTTGACTGGTTGTGCTTACATAGATCCCCATCACTGGAGGTGCGGTGCATTATCATTCATATTTCTGTTGCTGCAAAGGACCCGCAAGTGGCTCATGGACTTATTCATGATTTTTGGAGTAAACCTAATGTAGATGCTAGTCTTCCGTTTGCCCTCTTCATGGAGAAATTGATATACACTTACAAGGATTGGGGTTCTAATCCATATGTCTTTGATATTTTCTTTGAAGTCCTCGTTGAAGTTGGAATACTTGACGGAGCCAAAAAACTATTTTATAAGATGTTAAACTACGGGGTGGTAATATCTGTTGATTCATGCAATTTATTTCTCTCACATCTATCTGAGAATATTTCTGGGTGTAAGACAACACCACATATCTTTACTGAATTTGCTAAAGAGGGTGTTAACTGGAACACTGTGTCACATAATATAATGATTCACTGCCTTTGTCGAATGGGGAAAGTGAAAGAAGCTCATAACTTACTCCTCCAAATGGAGTTGCGTGGGTATGCGTCTGATGCTATTAGTTATAGCACTATGATAAATGGGTACTGTCAGATTGGAGGACATCAAGTAGTTCTGAAACTTATTGAAGAAATGCAAATAAAAGGATTGAAGCCAAACATGTTCACATTTAACAGTGTGATTTTCCTTTTGTGTAAGATTGGCAAAGTGGTGGATGCAGAGAAGGTTCTCAGGGAGATGATATGCCAGAAAATAGTTCCCGATAAGGTGGTGTATACAACACTAATTGATGGTTTCTGCAAAGCAGGGAATGTCACTGCTGCATATAGGCTGCTTGAGGAGATGCATAGTAAGAACATTTTTCCTGATCTCGTGACATATACTGCTCTTATATCTGGTATTTGTCGAACTGGAAAGATATCGGAAGCATACAATCTCTTTCTTGAAATGCGTAGTAGAGAAATGGAACCAGATGAAGTCACTTATACAGTACTTATTGACGGTTACTGCAAGGACGGTCAGATGAAGGAGGCATTTTCACTTCATAATCAGATGGTTCGCATAGGTGTCACTCCAAATGTTGTCACTTATACAGCACTGGTTGATGGGCTATGCAAACAAGGGGAGATAGATACAGCAAATGAACTTCTTCATGAAATGTGTGCAAAGGGTCTTGAATTGAATATATGCACATATAATTCACTTGTTAATGGTCTTTGTAGATCTGGAAATATCGTACAAGCAATAAAGCTAGTGGAAGATATGGAGGTGGCAGGCATTTATCCTGATGCTTTTACATACACAACTCTAATGGATGCTTATTGTAAGTCAGGAGACATGGTTAAGGCTCATGAGCTTCTCCGCCAAATGCTGGATAAAGGACTTGAACCCACGGTTGTTACCTTCAATGTTTTAATGAATGGATTCTGTATGTCAGGGATGCTAGAAGATGGCGAGAGGCTGCTGAAATGGATGTTGGAAAAAGATATCATGCCAAATGCCACCACCTACAATTCGTTAATGAAGCAGTACTGTGTTCGAAATGATATGCATGCAACAACTGAAATCTACAAGGGGATGCTAGGCAAAGGAGTGTCTCCAAATACCAACACCTATGACATACTAATAAGAGGCCACTGCAAAGCAAGGAATATGAAAGAGGCATGGTATTTGCATAAAGAAATGGTAGAGAAGGGGTATGATCTTACAGTAAAAGCTTATAATGCTCTCATAAAGGGTTTTATTAAAAGGAAAAAACACCTGGAGGCCAAAAATTTGTTTGAAGAAATGAGGAAAAAAGGTTTAGTTGCGGATAGAGAATTATACAACTTCTTCATGGATATGAACTATCATGAAGGGAACCTGGATTTGACTCTTGAGCTGTGTGATGAAGCAATAGAGAAAAGGATTGTGGATACGGATGGTGATTGAAATGTGGTTTGACATTCAGGATACCTAGTTCCATTTTGAGGGTCAGAAGTCAAGATTGTTGATTTTCTAACAAATGAATTCCATACCTGGTACATTCTTTCGTATATTATAGGCTTTTTATGATCTTACGTAGTATAATTTAGTAGTGTTTGTTAGGGTGCCTGCTGTTTGTTTCTATTGACAAAAGCAATCTTAACCCTCTATGACAAATTAATTGCGTGAGGAAAATCAGATACCTTTAGGAGGAAGCATATGCAATTAATTTATTTCTGCTTAATTGCTATATTTTTCTAGAGGAATCAATATATATCTTCTCATATGCATCATACATCACAAGAACTATATAAAGATGCTTCCCTTTGTTTTGCAAAGAGTAATGTTATACAAGAAATATATACATATATATGAAGATAATAAACTGACAAAGTATTAGGCACCTAATGGGAGGTCAAAAAAGGCCTCTGTGCATGCCATAATCCTGTAGGAGACGTCTATGGTGAACGATGAGTATTATAGTTTGAGGGTATCTTTGGCAGCAGAATAAAGGACACCTTAGTTAAGGATATAGGCAAGCAAATAAGTAAATGCTAGGTTTTTGACTTTTGTTTGGTCATATTTGAACTACGTTCTCACAGAATATTCAACATGTTTCACTGTTCTTGTACAGAACTTAGAAACATATTTCGGTTCATTGTGGTTCGACTCTCTCAGAACCCACAAAATGTGGAATTACATCATTATTCTTGCTTATTAAAGAACTCCAAACAAAGCACCTAGTTCATTTTCATATCCAAGCTGAATGAAATTATGTATATATATAAAAGCATGGTCCTTGATACTCTTTGTTTCAACACTTACAGCATATGTCCTACCAATACTAGTATCAAAGAGACGTAGAGCACAAACTCCACACATTGGCTAGTGAGGTGAGTGCCACTTGAAGAAGGTGAAGAAGTACGAGGAGTTTCAACTTGTGTTGCATTTTCCTTTGTGCAACTGTAATTACAGCGACTTGGGCGAACTACCCTGTAAACTCCTGTGCTCGCCAAGATATATACGTCTTTCTTGTTATCTTCTCCAAACGAGTATATATAACCCAGAGCAGCCAAGTTAGTGTTTGGTACAGAGTTGCACTCTAATGGAGAATCACGTGCACAGCTGAAAGGGATTGAAGTGGTGGTAAAGTTCCCGCTGTTTGTTGGAGTTTCAGCTGCTGCCCATAAAGCAGTGGCGTACAGATCTGCATACAGGTAACTGAGCATCTTTTTATGGTTAGAATCATTGCCTTTTATTTTCCCAATTAACCATTCAGTTATTGCATCAAAACGTGAATTGTAGGATGAATATATGATACACACACACACACACACACACACACACATATATATATATATATATATATTAACAGTTTTCTAACCTGTTTCAAGTGACTGGAAAACTAGAACAGATTTCTAAAATCTGGGTTGGGTGTATTCTAAAATCTGGGTTGGGTGTATTCTTTTCAAGTATAAATGAGAACTAGAACAGTTTTTAACTGCTCTACTGTTTGGGGTAGAGGTCAGGTCTTAATACACCCACCCCACCCCCAAGCACTCCTCCGGGCGGGACATACTAGGTTTGTTTGTTTTGGTTCTTTAACAAGCTAATGAAAAAGTATGATGTTGCATTTATATTGCAATTTAAAAGAAGGTAGAAATGTTCGTAGGTCCTCGATGATTTACCTGCCATACATGCATGGATCCGTGGTAGAACGATAAAAATACCCGCCTGATATTGCTGCAGAACCCTCCTTTTTGTTTACATCATAGTGGTTATACCCCATTGCTGGAAAGATAAGATCTGTAGTAGTATCAGATCTATTTCCTTTCGAAGATTGTTGAGTGTTAACAGGAAGATGGCCTTCATATATACTCCACCCGTAGTTGCCACCCTTGGTAATAACATCAATCTCTTCATAACGATCCTGATTAATCAAATTGATGCGAGCTTAATGCTGATATCACTACAATAAAGTTTTGCTCTCATCTTTGTAGCAAGGAGATCACATACAACTACTTCAAGAAACAGGAGATTATCGCAACAATATGGAGAAAGTGAAAACTGAAGTCATACGAACCTGACCAACATCTGTACATAGGAAGTAAGAAGACCTTTTTGAATCAAAGCTACAACGCCATGGATTTCTGAGTCCCAACGCCCATATTTCAGGCAACAATTCTTTATCTTCAGAGTAGGGATTGTCAGGAGGAATTGAATAATTTCCCCATAGATTCAGGTCATCCACTTCTTCTGGAAAATTTGTGAGTTATTATTTAAAAGATTATACTTTGCAAATGCTACAGAGCAAGTGAGCAACAGTGCTTAAAGTTCAAAGTAAAACAGAGTTACTTACTAGGTACCGTATCTACATCCACCCTCATGATCTTTCCGAGCAAGGACTTCTTATTTTGAGCAAACCCAAAAGGACCATTTGTGCCTCCACCATCTCCCACCATTATATACAGATAACCGTCAGCTGGCCCGAAAAGAATCTGACCACCATGATTATTTGTAAATGGAAGCCCCATCGTAAAAATCCTTCTCACTTCTGTAGGTTTCCCTTTTGTTGCCTACAAACATATTAGAAACCAATTCAGATCAGCACCTGTCTTGTCTCAGTCTAATGTCGCGCCAAACGTGGGACAAGTTTTTGCTGTCATGGCCCATTCTGCCTCGTGTATCAGACACATGCTGACGGGACTGGCCAGGACTGGACAGGCGAAAATGGGCATGGCATGTGAAAGAATTATGAAGGTTTTAGGGTTTCAATTTGAGATGGGTAGCTTAGTAGTTTACCAATCTTGTCCCATCTCCCTTATTTTTGTTCCATCTATTTTGGCGTGACAGAGAAAAATCATTTTTGTCACCAGTCTTTATGTTTTCTTTTTCTAGTCAACACATTTGATTTATTTCCTCTGTTCAGAATACATGTGCTAAGTGCATTTTACCTTTGTAGGATCCGATGCTGTCCCATTAACTGTGTACTCGGCAACAACATTGTGATACTGGCATGGGTGTTCTTCTCTGCCAGAGCTCGTTATTTTTGAAGGGTCACAACCCACATCAGAATTACAACCACATCTTCCTGAACACGTGGATGACTTCTCTTTGTCACAATTGAACGAAGCAAAGAAACGGCCATTTTCATTAAATGTTGGATGAAATGCGATCCCCATCAACCCAAACACGGTATCAAACTTAACTTGATCTGTTAAATCTACAAAAGGGCTAGATTCATCTAACCCCAATGGTTCTCGAGAACCATGTGAAGGAATAGTTGTGAGCCATATTTTTCCTGGCAGGTCTGAGAAGAAGGCCCTATCCGACCCATCTGGATGAGCCGCCATATTGATATACCCTTTATCCCCAAGCTTCTCAAGACACATGCCTCTTGGTGGAACCGGGATTTGGGTCGAGTTCATCAGTATTGGTCTCCCATTGAAACACACAGTCGTTTCATCTGGTGGACCACCAAATGCAGTACAGAAGTCGTTTCTTGATTGCCAGAGATCGGTAAGCTTAGATGAGGTGTTTTGTGGCAATCCGCCAGCACCTTGTAGTGAAGGGGCAAATGGGGAATTTCGCATGGAGACGTTTTGGCATGTGTCCCATACACTCGTACAGAAACTAATCTCAGATTGTTTCAACAAAGCGGAGTCTACTGATTTAGGAGAGTCACAAAGAACTGGAACCGAACGAGACTGTGATTCAACCGTGAATAGATTTGCCGAGAACTGATCACATGTCTGCAGATTAAATAGTCCCCATGATAAGAGATTTGGTAAGTTCTGTGCTGCATTCTAAATGCAAGCTTTTAGTCTGTCATATTAACAAAACAAAAGCTCCTATTTGAATTTGCTTCTCAATTCAACCGAGAATAGATTTTCCTTTCATTTGATTCCAGTTCATGGTAAACCAAACCAAACCAAACGAAACTAGTATATCCCACCACAAGTGGGGTCCAGGAAGAGTACAAATGTCAGGTCTATGTACATCCATCTGAGGTCTGGGATTAGGGTAGAGGTCAGGTCGGCCTACATCCACCTGAGGTGGGGTTTGGGAAGGGTAAGGGTAAGATATACGCAGACTTGACTTCTACCCCAAATGGTACAAAGGTTGTTTCCATGATTCAAGTTCATGACAAATTGATAACTGAAGCCAGTGTTTCTGTGGTTTGTTGTTATCTCGACCTTGGCTGGGCTCATATAGACACAGTTCTTCTTGGTTAGCGTAACCTCGTAAGCTCAAGCATTGGCTTGGTTCCAGGGATCATATAAACTTGACCATGGCTTTGCTTGTATAAGTAGGTTTGTATGAGCTCTTATGAAAATAAATAAATTTTTGTGGAGAATTACAATTAAAGTCCTGGACCTGGACTAGTTGGCTAAAAAAAATATATTGCCCCAAGCAGCTGATATAAGTTTTCTGCTGAGCTTGAGCCTTGTTAGGCTCTAACTTGGCTTGGAATTGCGATTGCGAAGCTTTTAACCCAGCCTAGGCTGCAAATATGGCAAATGGGGTTGAGGTCGAGTTTCACTCGGTGGTATTAAATAGTTTAGAACTCAAATTGATAATGAGTGTGCTCGAGTTCGGCTCGAGGAAGATTTGGATTCGAATAGCACGAAAACTATCTATCAAAATTGTATTTGATGAAACAAGCTTGAAAACTTGATAGAAATTTGAGCTTCTTTTTGAACTTAAACTCACAATTCAGGGTCGAGCTTGAATTACTAAATATAACAGGGGCTCTCACAATCCAACTTGTCTCATCAGAAAACACATTGCCAAGCAGGAATGATGATGGGTTACAATGGATTGTGTAATTTACAGCTTATAATCACATGTGAATGAGTACAAATCTAGTGTGATAAAGATAAAGCTTGGTATATGATGATGGATTGCAATGAGTTATGGAATTTACAGCTTATAATCACATGTGAATGAGTACAAATCTAATGTGATAAAGATAAGGGTTGGCAAATGATGATGGGTTGCACAATGCATTATGGAATTTACTGCTTATAATCACATGTTGAATGAGTACAAATCTAGATAAAGGTTAGCAAATGATGATGGGTTGCAATGAATTATGGAATTTACAGCTTATTAATCACATATGAATGAAAGCTGTAAAAGATAAACTTACAGCACAAAGAATTGATTTGATAGCAGAAGCACAGTTGGGATCTGAGATATCCATAGCTTCAAACTCTCTTTGGAGTGCTGAATCTTTGGCTGAATCACAACACACCCTTCCCTTATAGGGACAAAATGCCAAACTTCCTTTTCCAATCACAGGTGCCCCTTCACAATCAACACATCACTCATCATAAACCACTGTCTGTTTGCCTGCATATGATATATACATACATATCTATATATATATATACATGTTTGTGTGAGTGTGTAGACAGAGAAGGAGAAACTCACTGAAGTTGGTACACATGGGTAGTGAAGAAGAAGGATAAGGGTACATCATCAGTAGGAGACAAAGCAGGGGAAGAAAGCTGAGAAAAGCTTCCATCTTTCCCAGATATGAACTGACAATCTCTCTCTCTCTCTATATATATGTATATATGCATATATATATATATATATATAATGTTTTTATAATTATGGGTTTATCTTTATCTCCAATTTATTCAAACTTGTGCAGCAGGAGGTTGTGATGCTTTAAAGATGAGGTAATCATGGAGATGAAAACAGACAAAGACTGCCCTAAAAAAGCTGCTACTCACATTTAGTGCTCACTGCTGAATTAAAGAAAGATCTTTCAGCAAATTTAAAACAAAGGTCCACCCTCTCTCCATTGACAATTTAGGCAGAGTTAATGCTAGCAAGGAACCATGGATTGAGACAACAATTATGTGAGATATGATATGATAGGCCCCACCAACTTAACTAATTAATTTTTTTCAAAAAAAAAGTTGATTACTGGTAATTCAAATGATCGTATATGAAACCCTCATTCCTTATTGGCAACCGATCGTATATAAACCCGCATTCCTGAAATTAGTGGAGAGACATACAAACTCGGCCGAACACCACAATTAGAAAAATAAAAATGAATTATTAAGTGAGATATGATATGGTAGGCCCCACCAACTTAACTAATAAATTGTATTCCCTTGTAGTGTTCTTCAAACGTGTTTATTACACTGTCCGTCCCTGTAGTATGTAAAAGCGTGCACTCCAAGTCCTCTCTAACGATCTTTGTTAACCTAGTTAACTTAGAGGGTGTTTTTATCCTTTTACCTTTTTTTTGTCTTCTTCCGGTTAAAAATAAAAAAGTAAATATAAATTAATTTTTTCGTATTATGATTATTATATTACTCATATTTTTTTATTTTGTGAACCCAACTCCCCATCCCCATCTTTCTTCATCCTCAACCCAAATTGATATTGGCTTTCGTGTTCTGTGATGATTCGGATGGTGGAGGCCTGGAGGGCAAAAGAGAAGGGGGTTCACTGGAGAAGGAGAATGGTGGAGGATGTGGCGGATTAGGGTGGGTAGTTCGGTTGTCAGACGATGGTGCTTCACGAGGACGGGGTTACAGATGGGTGCTTCAAGAAGACGATGGTTATGGCTTCCATCTGTTACACCTTTCTGCTTTTTCTTCTCTCCCTACATAAATTAGCATCAGAGTTGGGAGCTTCATCTCAATTGAATGAATCTGGTTGTGGCTGTTTTGTGTTGGGTTTCATCGGAGATGCAAGGTGATGGTCAGAGTTTTGGGAGTTGAATCTCAATCAAACAGATCTGGTTGTGGCTGTTTATGTTGGGTTTCATCTCAACTGACAGGGAAAGCAGGAGGTGGTCGACGTTGATTTCAGGCTATGAGCCTGTATGTGTGTGTATATAATAAATATATGATATATTTTAGTATATATCTTTTAGGAAAAGACAAAAAAGAGGGTAAAGGACGAGATCTTTTTATTCCGTTAGAAGGAGGGACTAAGAGCGTGCATTTTAGCATACCATAGGTACCGGAAATGTAATAAACGCATTTTAAAAACCTTAATCAAACAAACCTCAGATCACAGGGACCAAGAATGTAATTTACTCAAAATTGTTTATATTTACAATACCTTAATCTCAGTGGGTGCATAGTTGGTGATGGGGGGGAGGAATTGCACTCACAAAGTTGTGTAAATCAGAATCTTTGTTGCAAAACTCAAAAAGTTGTTTCTTTTTCAAATTCTTTCTGAATTTTTGTGGAATTGATTTTCGGTTATTTATTGGTCAAATTACTTGAATATTGTTGTACATGTTGAATTGATTATCCAACGTAAGGTTCAAGGTTTTTGTCAAATTATCAAATTATCTTATAATATCTTTTACGAAAATATTATTTCTACTCTTTCAGATAGATGTAAGATTTGCATGCATCTTATGATATGTAGAACCTTATTTCGAACGAGATTTATTACATCTGTTTGGTTTGGTTTATACAAGTATTATTCGGTTTGAACTTCACTCGTCATTTGGTTCATCAACGGCTTGTTCAAGTTAATGCATAGACCACAAGTTTTTTTTTTTAAGTATGTAATATTTATATATGACAAATGTAACAAATAAACTCACACACTCTCCTTACATTTGGTGAGGTTTGAACATCTGACCTTTTAGAAGACCAAAAACTATGATACCGTTAGGCCAAGGCTCTTTGATCACAAGTTTTTATTATAGCGTTGACATTGGTGAAAACACTTTGTTGACTGTTGAGAAAAAAAGATGAATGAAAAGGAAACCATGAAATAAAATCTCAACCACTTTGTCTCCAAAGTCTGCCTTTTCATTGAGTGGGATTAGGAAATGTATTAACTTATCAATCGGTTTTTTATTTTATAAAAAACAAACCTATTTTCACACTTTTTTTTTGGTTTATTTCATTTTTTTTGAGTCAAGGTTTGATTTTTAAGATAACATTATTCTATTTGTTACAAATAATGTTTTATTGCTGCATCAAAACATAAAAATGTTTATTAATCTCGCTAACAATGAAATATTAATGTACTTTAATTTGATTCTTATTTTAGGCAACGTATTTTTAAAACTTCTATTTTGATACATAAGATGTAAAGTTTTAAACATTTAAGTACCCGGGTAACCGGTTGAAGCATTAATAGGTTACCATGTTGATGTGGCGAGTGATGGGATGAAATTGGGTTGAATAACAAATAATCTTATTAATATACGTGTATATATATATATATATATTATTTATTTTCTAAAATTAGTTCTTGATCGGGGTTTGACCAGAAAATAAACCGGGGATGAGATATTAATCTTCGTACCCACCGGAGACCAGGGCCGGGGTCCATTCATAGAAACCGGGCCCAGGTATTAGAAAACTTGCCCCATCCCCGCCCTGTTGCCATGTTTACTAACCAAAAAACATTCCTTTTCCCCAATATATATATATATATATATATATATATATATATAATATTGTCTTATTCCAAAAAATAAAGTCCAAAGGCCTTCATGAAAGCTGCAACAGGATAAGGGATATCCTTTCTTCTCGCTATGTCTGCTTAATACCTTCTATTGAATTGATTGGTTCCATTTCCTTCAAGTTGGCCGTGGGGAAAACAACCTTTGACTCCCCACACCATTGCCCAGTAAATACATTAATTATGTAACCGTTATCATCCAGCACCAGTGGTCTAGTGGTAGAATAGTACCCTGCCACGGTACAGACCCGGGTTCGATTCCCGGCTGGTGCATAGCATTTTTGCTTCTATATTCAAACAGCACTTTTATAGCCCATTAAAAGACATACTCTTATAAACTGAGACATCAAGGGTTCTATGGTGTAGTGGTTAGCACTCTGGACTTTGAATCCAGCGACCTGGGTTCGAATCCCGGTAGGACCTCTTTTTGTAATTTTATTAAATTATATTTTCTTATATTAAATCAACTTTATTTGTTTTTTCCTTTCAAATATATATAATATTTATATACGATAAATACAACAAATAAACTCACACACCCTTCTCATCTATGGTGAGATTTAAACTTCTGATCTCTTTTTGTGTGTTTGTAAACAATTCATGAATTTTCGATTTTTTTTTAACCAACATTTTAAGTCTTTTGGTTTGGTTGTTAAAATAAAAGGAAGTATTCTTATAATGTTTTCAAAAGTTAAAACGGGAGGAGTCAGTATTTTTCGTTCAAGTTTATCTTGACAACCAGAAAACCTAAGTTATTGAAAATAAAATTTAAACTGGAGTTCTGTACATCATTAAGTTGTCTATTTAGGATTCCAACAATCGTTAGATTTAAAGTTTATAAAACCAACAACCATGTGTCGTATCTAAGAACAATAAGTTACTGTGACGAAATTTGACAAGTTAACAAGTTATATCATTATGAAAATAAATCGTTTGACTAATGTTGAACAATCAGATAAAACTCAAGAAATATTGTTTTATCAGTATTTTTTATGCAACATCTTTTAAATGTCATATTCAAGCCTTTTAAAACCCATATTTTATTATAACGACTGATAAGTTTCAACCAATATATTAAAAATGCAATATATGTGGAAAAAAAAATACTAAAAAACAACATCATAAAATTTAAAACCAAAAATTCAAATGTGGATATATATATATATATATATATATATATATATATATATATATATATATTACCATATCTCTACCCCCAACCTACCACATTTATTGCATTAAATTGATCAACATCATGACTTAAATGTCACATATTTTCACTATTTTCACTAAAAAATAAAGTCTTTGGATAAATAAATTATAAAGGTTCCTTCAACTATTTTAATAAAATACAATATTTAATAATAATTTTAAGTTTTTTTTAATAAAATGAGCATCTTAAGACGTTCAAGCATTCAAATAAGGACATTGTCCTTAATAAAAGCGATTATAATGATTGGTCATAGGTAACCACGATGTGACGTGTGTAAACTTAAAAGAAAATAACATGACATAAACAACAGTCATCGAAGATAACATGTGTTACTGATAAATCGTAGATAATCTGACGACGAACAGTATCAACAATCAACTGGTGATTAGGGTCATATCGAAGGAATTTTCCACAACGGTCATGGCTGTGATCTTTTCCCTAGAGAATATGTTAATGTTATTGTTTAGATTTCATGAAGGTTGTTAGCATTCCAGTCACCACTTTGGGAAATAGAGTGTGACATCAACCTATTGAGCACCTCCACCGACTGATCCATCAAAGTCTATGATAAACATAGTTGAAGTAACCATTTGGGTTGTGACGCACTGGTTAAGCCTCATTAGGATGTAGTGGAAAATCTTACCTACCACAGATCGAATTCAGGCACTGCCAAAACCCTTGTGGCCATGGAGGTTCACCTGCGATGACTCCAGACCATTCATGGTCACCCAAAAGATCAATCATTGTACGTAAATTGGCTCGAAAACTCACGGTTACCTTAAAAAAAATTGGTTGAAGATAATCATACATGTATTGGTCGTGGGCTGTAATGGATTAACATGTGCATCCTTTTCTTTAACCAAAGTCACACGTAAGAAAATCCATTTTTAGTATTTTTTTCATAAATACTTGAAAATGGAGATCTCTTTCTAATTTGAGAAAGTTTAAGGGGTCGTTTACCAAACACTTACCCGGTAAGTGCTTATCGGTAAAATTTAACATTATTGTTTACTTACCGGGTAAGATTTTAGTCCACCAAAACGACATTGTATGCAACAATTTACCCGGTAAACGTTTATCGTGGTAAGAGTCGTCGCCCTCACTTACTGGGTAAGACTCTTAGTCTTTGTCTTGTTCTTACCGGGTATGATTCTTAGTCTTTACCATATTCATGCGTTGAGGTAATGTTACTTGACAAACGCTTACCCGGATAAGCGTTTGGTAAACGTCCCCTAAATTGTTGTCCGTCCAAGGAATCTCCAAATTGAGATCATACTTCCGTTTATTGATCTCAAACTATTCAAATAAAACATCAGTTAGTCATAAATACGTCAAATTCTTTATATCGATTTCAATAAACTCTCGGCATCCACTTTCCAAAACACCATTATATGAAAGAAATATACAGAGAGAATAAAACACCACGTGAGAAAAACTCTAGAGAGAGAAAGATAAGATAAGGTGTAAGATAATAAAAGATGTATTTATTGAGGCATTTTTTTATACAGGGGTATATTTTTGGGCAAAAGTTGATTACCAGCAAACCAACCGGTCGCACAAGAGACCCGACTCTAAAGACACCAATGTGAGGGATATTTTTTGGCTCACTCAGCTACTGATTGTATAAAGTCATTATAACCCTTTATCAATTGAGTTATAGACGAGTGGTTAGGACACATTTTCCTTTTCGAATCTTCATATTTCCTACCAAGAACAATTAAAGATAAATCCTAAATCAAATTAACTTTATATAAAATTCAAAATGGAAAACTTTGGGTTTAAATCCCTGATAATAATACCTTACAAAATGGCTAATATTTGGAACAAATATTTCATGCTCGAAATGTAGAAAATGATACAAAACCCGCCAAAAATTACATTGTCGTCTTTCAAAATTTAACATGGTGGAAAACAAGTGCTAAAAAATGGTGCAATTGCAAAGGTATTGCAATCCCTATCCCGTCCTGCATCCCCTCCCC
>NC_037540.1:2419967-2452849 GCF_001531365.2 Cynara cardunculus var. scolymus
AGATCCAATCTCAACCACAAATCAACGGATAAATTAGGAAATTAATAATTATGGTAGTTTGAGTTAAAATTATAATTAGAGGGCATTTTAGGAATTTTTAGAAAACTCTTCTCTCCTCTCTTCTCTCTCATCTCTCATCTTTCCGACCTCCAATCTCCGGTGAACAAAAATCCGGCAGGTACCAAATAATCACAAAGATACACAATGTGATACCCATGTGATATACAGTGGTACTCAAATGGTATCACAATATATCACAATGGGTATCACATTGTGTATCTTTGTGATTACTTGGTATCTGTCGGATTTTTGTTCACCGGAGATTGGAGGTCGGAGAGAGGAGAGAGAAGAGAGGAGAAAAGAGTTTTTTAAAAATACCTAAAATGTTCTCTAATTATAATTTTAACTCAAACTACCATGATTTTTTTTTAATTTATCTATTGATTTGTGGTTGAGATTGGATCTCACAGTTACTACAAACTAATCAGTTCTTTCTTGAATGGGCCCCTATATATGTATATATATTATTTATTTCAACTAAATTGATCATTCATAATTTCCTATTTTTTAACTAATTTTAGAATCTAAAATTGTTGTTTTTTTGGATGTTAGTATGTAATAGATTTCAAGTCAAAATATAATTACTTGATATGTTTTGATACGTGTGACGTTACATTTTTTTTGTATTAAATTGAATTTCTTTTGATTTTAGGTTATTAATTATTATATGGTATTGTGATTTTTTTTGTATTAAATTAATTTTTTTTCGATTTTTTAGTTTTAGAAGTATGTGAGATTTAAACATGTATAATATCTCATACATTTGATTTAAAATAGCTTACAAAAACAAAGAAAATTACGTATTTCCATGTTGGCCTGTTGGGGATCCCGCTTCCTTGTTAGAGATGGAGATGCCACTTTAATCTTCACAGACAAAGATAAGGGATCAGAGTTGACCCATTCTTATTCCTAGTAGAATGATAACTGAACTATTTGAAATGTATCATTGTAGATTAAAAGTATCAGGAGGTTTCAGGTTCAAATAATAGGAGGAATAAAAATTCTCTTGTGGCTACGGAGGTTTAAATGCGGTGACTCTAAGCTATCTATAAAGCAAGTGGTCGTTTAGAGATTAGTCAGCTCGCATAACAGATTAGATATCAGGTTAATAAAAAAATGTTTTTGTAAATAAGTTATTTAGAATAAAAATTAGTGTAAACTATAAATTTGGTTTCTATGTTTGTCGAAAATAACATCTTTGGTCCATACAATTTTGAAATTATAAAAACGTCATCATGGTTTTAAAAACGTTTCAGATTTGCTCCCTAATTCTAACAACCATTACAAATTTCGTTAAATGAGAGAGATATATATATATATATATATATATATATTTTTTTTTTTTGTCTTTTAACCAATCAAAATCTATTTTATAATTTGATCCTTATCATTTTTGATTAGATAAATGACAAAAAAAAAATCAATTAAAAGACAAAAATACCCCTTTTTAACGGAATTTCTAACGGTTATTAAAGAGATAGGTCGAATATGGACGCTTTTGCAAACCATGATGATTATTTTGTAGTTTCAGAACCTTAAGGGCTAAAAGTGTTATTCTTTATAAACAACAGGGACCAAATTTGTACTTTACTCTAAGAAAGATAAAAATACAGAGCGTCCTCTATCCAAACTTGTCAGTTCTCTCCCCACTTTCCTTAAATTAGCGTTTGGGGATTTGATCGAGATAAGAGATGATCTTACTTCATCTTCAAATACCAACAAGTTCTGCCGCCAGAGTGGATTGCTAATTGCTTTGATTTAATCTCCAGTTTTTGTTATCTAAACCCCCCCAAATTACAACCAACGCCCTCTGAAATCCGCCATTGCTATCCCATCATCGAACACCAAGAACACACACTTACACTGAGAGTTTACGACACAAAAACGATGGGAAAACAAGGAATAAAGATGGAAGACAAATGGGGTTATGAGGTCAACACCTCTTCCTCTTCTTGCATCTCTTCAATTAACTCCTACTATCACCAGGTGAGAATTATTTAGGGGTTTGATTTAATTTTTGTTTATTTATGGAAATTGATTGTTGTTTGTTTGCTCGTTGAAGGTACTTAGCTATGGAAGAAGAAGAGATGTGATAATGGAAGCCATCGATCATGATCCTAATTGTGTATTAGCAAACATTTTGGCTGCCCATTTTTGCTGTTCTTCTAACCCTTCTCGAGCTCCTTCCCTTCTTCACGCTGCCAAGTCTAATCTCGTAATTTCACACTAATCTATCTCATCATTATGCGTTTTATGTGTTCGATCTTATGTTTGCATGTTTTTACTAAGAAATCTTCATGGGTTCATCATTTTAGTGTGATCTTATCTTCTGTTTTTCTACAGAATCGATCGAGTTTCTTCAATTGTTGAGTTAATAAACAAGAATATGTAAATTTTGATGTTGGGATTTTGTGGGTTTTCACTAAATTGTAACTTTATGCTGCAGGACTCTGCAACTCCTTATGAAATAGCAGTTTTAGAAACAATTGATTGTTTGATTTCACCCAATAGGGATGATGATGTTGCTTTTGAGTTGCACTCCAAGGTTTGATTTTAGCATATTTGAGTATAATTTGTTCTGTTTATCTTGATCATTTGGCTTTAGTTCGGTACGGTTTTTCTTGTAGCTATTGAATGATTTCCCTAAAGATTTGGTGTCTTTGAAGAGAGGTCAAGTTCTCTGTTTTTACATGGGTCGACCCGATCTATCTTTGCAACTCATTGAACAGGTTTAATTTTGATTGCTTACCGTCTCTAACCCATTAAAGAATTCATTGTTAGCCATTTCGTTTACGGTTTCTTGTGTTTCCTCGATTATATTTAGGTACTTCTGGCAAATAATCAAGAAAATTTCGTATATGGAATGCTTGCATTTCCTCTATTAGAGCTTGGGCGAATGGAGGATGCTGAGAAAGCCGCCAAAAAAGGATTTGAGATCAACAAGGAAGATCCGTGGTCGCAACATGCTGTGAGCTAATCTTTATGCAATATTACTAAAACAACATAATGATGTTTGATTTAAGGATTTACGTTGGCATTTAGTATTCTGGATTCATGAAGCATTGATCTTTGAGGTTGATCCTAGTATTAAGTTTGCAAAATCTAGCATTCACTTTTTAGCCATTTTCTGACCCAAATTCACTTTTTAGCCAATCCTTACGCAAAAAGCTTACACATATGCGTAAGGATTGGTTTTCGGTAAAAAAAAGAAGAAGAAGAATCCTTATGCATATGCTTACCTATCAGCTTTGGCTATTTCTGTAAATTTCCCATTTTAGTTAGACCAGATGTTTTTTAAGTATGTTCATTATATACAGCAAAACTCACACTTCTCACTAAACGTGAACCCTTGACCTTGAAGGAGGTTGGAATCTACTAGTAACCCAAATGCTGTTGGGCCATTGACTCAGATGTTATTGGAGCTTATTTGTCGTTATTTGGTCTCATAGCATTATCCATCTTTTGCAGTTGTGCCATGTATTCCAATACGAGTGTCGATTTAAGGAAGCCGTGGAATTCATGACAGAATGCTCGAAATCTTGGGATCCTTTATCATCGTTCATGTAAGCATATAAAGTATACTACATATGAATTTACGCTTCAAACTATTTAGTTTTTGTTAAAAACGAGAGGCTCCTCATGATTATCATCATTTCTATCATCAAACCTTGTGGGTCAGCTCAACTGCCAAATAAATGCTAGGTCTTGGGGTTCCTCCCCTTAGGCTGTCAGTTCAAGTGTAACATCTCAGGCCAGCTATACCAGATATTGTCCGTTTTGTCCATACACCTCGACTCGGGGTTTTAGAACGCGTCTAATAAGGAGGTATTCAGTCCCTTATAAGGCAACCTTTGTTCCACTCCCGACCAATGTGGGATCTTACATCGAGTCTCCTCAAGGCCACTCTGGCTAATATCTTTACGGCCTCATGGGATTAGTCATTGTGCGTTCAAGCTGGCCCGGACGCCCACAGTTACCAAAAAAGAAAAGAAAAACATAACACCACCTCTAAATCTTGTTGACAATTGTAATTATGTTTATGCTTAGTTGAATAAAGATTTCAACTTAATGTATAGGAACACTCACAATTGGTGGCACGTCGCTCTTTGTTCCTTGGAAGGTAACGCTCCCCTTGATAAAGTCCGAGATATTTATGACAACCATATTTGGAAAGAGTTGGAGAGAAGTGATGCTACACCTGTGGAGGTTATTACCCTTCCCTTTTTTCTTAATGACCAAATGGTCACAAGTTTAAACCAAACGAAATCAATATATCCCATCTGAAGGTGAGGTCTAGGAGATGAGATATATGCAGATTTGACCTCTACCCTAAAGAGTAAAGCGGTTGTTTCCGTCAATAACAGAAAATCTCTTTGCAAATTCCAAAAAGAGACTCCTTCAAAAAGCTTCCTCTTCAATCCTCGCAAACTTAAGGAGCCCGGGTGTACCTGGGGTCTAGTTTTTCGCGTTTTTGCTCTATCATAAATCGTGGTTCGTGTATTTAGGTATACTTGAATGCAGTTGGCTTGTTATTGCGGGTTCATGTAAGAGGCAAAATCCGTTTCTTTGAGGACCATTTGAAGATCTTAGCAGGTTATCTATCGGATCGAGTGAGTTTGTCAACGTGGTCATTTTATCTCGTTAACTAATTTAAATCAAAATGAAAATTTGGAGAATGGGTATGAAAATGTCGTTTTCTTGGTTATTGTTCATTCGATCTAATCCGTTATAATTTGTCAGGCCTTTTGGTATCTTGAGTGGCACCTTGATTTGCTGATATTATGGGCTTTAGCGTGTACCGAGAAGTCATCCGAGGCTCAAGATTTACTCGATGGCTTAAAGTCAAAGTTAGAAAACTCACTCACTGATTCTCTCCTGTTTTATCGTTAAATCGTTTTCGTTTATTTTGCTCTGAATGTTCTTTTTCTCGCGTAGGGTTTCCAAAATGAATCCGAAGAAGGGAAAATTAATGCAGAAAGGACTAAAGGTTTGTTTTTTCAACTTCCCAGTGAACTTCTTTTTGAAATATATTACATTTAGACTCCTCACTGAGGGAGGTTTTAACCGCTATTTTTATTTGGTTTTAGCTTGCAGAAGCTGCATTCGAGTATGGGAGAGGTGATTTCACTCGAGCGTTAGAGTTGCTCGGTCCAGATTTCGATGCCGACAACTGTAAGGTGTTAAGAAATTCCTTCTTCCAGGAACTATTTGGTCATGGTTGATATTTTGATCAGCAATTACATTCTTTCTGAACTGGAATAAGATGTTTTGAAGATCAGCTTCTATACCGCTATATGATTGCATTTTGCAGATGGTTGGTGCGTCTGGTGAACAACTTGATGTCTTTAATGAATTTTGGTTCGTTATGTTACTCGATACAGGACGTGCCGACAAGGGTACGATCGGTCGTTTTTGGTGTACTTTTCCTGTGTTTGCTTGTGCGTTTTCGTTATAAAGGAACTTTCTTGTGGTTGCATTGCAGCAATTGAAGTGATCGAGAGGCAGTTAAAGAAGAGAGACGGAACCCCGTTTTTATGGCGGTTGCTGGTATATCCCGCTTCTTTTCGTACTAGGGTCTACGATATCCAATTTCTTCAGTGTCTCTGTATATATATAAATTTTCAGCAATAACCATTCAAATCATGCATGAAATATGTCACATGGAAATATGAAATTATGCTTTACAAAGAGTCACACTAAGGCCTGGGCCTTCAAAGCTCATTTTCACAAAACCAAAAAAAGGGTGGGCTCTTTTTCACCCCGCGCCAGGTTGGCCTTTGGGGTGGAAAGAGGGCCCGATCGGGCTTTTTTTAGGCTAGGCGTCTCGAGTAGGTTCGGGTTTTAACGTGGCCCTGCAAAAAAGTTGGCCTTGTTGGGCTTTAAGGCCAGACCTAGGCTAATGCTAACTAGGGCCGAGCTTTTTTGGGACGGCCGGGCCCGGCCCATGCTTGGGGCTTGAGCTTCTTTGTGCATCTTTATTTATAACATTCATAGTATGGCCCTTGGAAACAACCTCTCTATTTTGTCAGATAGAAGTAAGGTCTACATATATTTACCTATATGAAATATGCTAGGTTTGTTTAGTTTGGTTATTACATCATGGTATGTGCCCGCATATCATGCTTCATTTTGCATGTATGGAAGATATTTGATTTCCGAGTGGTCAACATAAAGATCGTGTATAAAATAGTTGTATCAGTTAAAAGTGGTGTTATGAAATGACGTTTCAGGAGAGGGCTTATTCGATGTTGGGGAAGCAAGAAGCCGAAGCTATAGGTGCAAAGGCGAAAGCTTTAGAGGGTGCCTACTTCTAGCGAAAGACGGGATCCCGAATGGCGGGGATAATCGATAGATGTACTTGTTGGTACCTTGTGTAACGTAGGTAGTACCATTACATTGTACTATGTGTGCAGTGTTTTACAGAAGTTTGAATAAGGCAGGCAAAAACGTTGAGAACGTATGAATAAATGAATCATATGTGAATCATTAGTTAAAGAAAATGTGAGTTCACATGTGCATCTTTATATGTGAATAACTGGTAAAAAGTTAGATAAGCAAACAGGCTAAGGATCGTGTGAGAAGTAGAGTTAAGGTGAGAAAGTAAGAAGGGATCTGGATCTTTGATCAACTTTAATCTTAAAACCACCCATCAATCACGCTTGATATGAGAATTGATCCGGTGCATCTCATCTCGATACATCGAATGGTGGATATATCTTCTTACGCTTCTTGTTTTAACTCTCATTCTCATCAAATTCGCCCCTAAAGATTAAGTTTTTTTTATTCCAGGTTTACCAATAATTTATATATGAATTGTTTATTTGGGCGAAAGATTATCTACAACTCCAACCAACCTCACACGAAACACGCCTCCAAGGACACAAATGTGAGGGGACATTTTTGACTCTCAACGGTTGAGGCTAGTTGGGGGGCCGGGGTCGAATCAGAGACCTATCTTGTATTTCGGCAAAATCATCTAGCCCCTTTGCCAACCGAGGTACACGTTAGAGGTCATATGAATCATTTATTCATATGTTCTCAATGTTTTTTATATGTTCTTATGAAGACTTGGGATCATGTGACACTATGTTTTTTCGTGAGACCACATAGATAACACTGAATCTTCACAACTGTTGTAGGTAAATCTTCACAATGTTTTTTCACATTCATGTTCAGTTGTAAAGTTTCAGTATTATTTTATAGTCTCGTAATATCATGAAAACATGTTAGTCTCATGTAAACTCAACATTTAGCATCACATTATCTACTAAAACAATGTTTTATTTTTTATTATTATTTTATGGATATATTATTTATTAAAAAACCAAACTTTTCTTTAGTTTCTATTTTAAGAAACCATTTTAAAGAACTAACGATTGTCTTATTTTAAATCCACTATTTTGAGAAATTATATGGAATTTGTTGGTACGTTAGAGAATAAAGGGTATGACCGTAATTGACCAGTTAGAGGTGACTTGGTCTCCGACCACCGCCAGTTACGAGTCTAACGACTGGTCGACCATGTCATCGAGTAAACTAACCGTGTTTTCAGCACCTTAAATTTTGGCAATTTTTTTAATTTTTAATTGTAACCAAGGGGCCAGGCCGTTTACTAAACGTCTATTCGGTAAGTACTTATCGGGTAATTTCTTTCACCGGATGAACATGACAAGGGCCAATAATCTTACCCGGTAAGAGCGATGATAAGGATGAAGAGTCTTACCCGATAAGTGAGGGTGATGATTCTTACCCGGTTAAGCGCTTATCAGGTAAATTGTTGTATAGGATACGTTTTGATATACTATAATCTTACCCAATAAAATAAAATTATAGTGTTGACTCCTAAATTTAAGCATTTATCGGGTAAGCATTTAGGTAAACGACCCCTAAGATTAGAATAAAAAAGAACCACTGAAGGGTCGTTTATTAAATTCTTAGCGGTTAACTATTTACTACACATCATTTACCTTACCGGTAAGCATGACAATTGACAAAGACCAAGAATCTTACTCGATAAAAGGCTATAACAAATATCAATATTCTTACCCAATAAGTGAGAAATAAGACTCTTAGGAGCCGTTTAACAAACACTTATCTGGATATAAGTGCTTATCAAGTCACATTACCTTATAGAATGAATATATTTAATACCAAGATTCTTACGTGACATAATATTTTTTTATTAAAACTAGTGTTTGATATCGCGTGTTGTGCGATGATACAAATTAATGTAAAAACAATGTGACATTTGGTTGTAACGAATACTTTAAATAAATGGACAAAGTTAGGTAACTAAAATAACTTTATAATTCAAAAATTTTAACTACTCAAATCTTATTATACAACTCAAACCTCTACCATCTTTCTTTTTATTCATAAATATTCAATTAAATTTTATTTTTATATCGATTTTTTTTATTAACCTGGATATCCAACTCGCTATGAGAGCCGACTAATCCCAGGACGACCACCTGCTTTGCAGATAGCCCGGAGTCACCGCATTTGAACCTCCGTGACCACAAAGGGGATTTTTATTTCTCCTTGGATTTGAACTTGGAACCTCCTGGTACTTTTGATATTTGGAGCGAAACTCAAACCAATCAAGCACCACCATTGTATATTTTTTTTGCAAGATATGAATCGGATGTATATTTTAGTCGAGTAAGCATTTTAATTTTCAAATGCGTATCTTCTCCTTTCATATATTCGTAATCATTTTTCAATCTCTTATGTGATCCATAACGTGAGGTAATATAAACAATAACATAATTCAAATATTATAATATATTTCTTACATTTACTATTTTTCTTTTATATATATAATGACCTTCAATCTATCATTTTCCCCATCGATATGAATAACAAAAACAACACCACAACTAAATATTTTTAATGCTTAAATCCCATAATACTACGTCATGTCCTATTATCTTCATTTTATATGTATACATATATATAGATATAGATCTTTCGAAGAAATACATATTCTTTTAATATATGATATATATTGTTTATTCAACCATTTTCTCATAATTATAAGATAACAAAAATCATACCACGATTCAAAAAAAAATACTTAAAAATCATAATATCATTTCATATGTCAATTTAACATAAAGAAATTGTAAAAGGAGGTTGGCAAAAGATGATCAGAATCACACTGTACTTCAAGATTTTAAATTTTTTAAATCTAATAAAGTTTTTATTTTTATTTTGTATGGTTAACATTTTTTTGTTAAAAGAGGGTTAGTCAAAATGAGTCAATCCATAAGTTTGGAGAATCGGCTAAAATAAGCCAAAAACGTGAGTTTAGAGGATCGGTCAAGATGAGTCAACCCCATAAGTTGCCATAGACATCTCAACCTCCCTTCATATACATACCATTCATTGTAAATCTGTCATATCTCCATCAATGTGGGATACACATAACTCAATCACAATTCAATAATTGAAGAATATAAATATAAAGATAAGAATTACTAATTGGTTTTGTCATTTGGTTGACATTGATTTCAACCATCATTTTTACTATAAGTGGGTGTTTGGTTCATGAAATTTGGTGGAATTGGAATGTCTAAATCGTTGACCAATTCCAAATATCATGTTTGGTTCACAGAATAGATGTAAAGGAATCCTTCCAATTCCAACAAATTCCTTAAGTCACCGATTTCACAATTCCACCGCATATACCTCGGGTTTCAAATTTCAATCCGACAAATTCCTTAGCCCTCATCCATATTCATCGACGTTGTATCTCGATTTGCTCTGTTTTGCTATGCTCGATCTCGTTTAAAACTAGGAATGGCAACGGGCCAGGTTGGGGCCGGTTATTGGTATCCCCGTCCCCAAAACCGATAACTAAAACCGTCCCCGTGACCGTCTCGACCCCCGTCGGGGATCTTATCGGGGATCCCCATTGGGTCCCCGCAGTTTTCCCGATCCCCGTTAAGGTAAAAATCCTCATTTTCCCGTTCACCATTGGTTATAACCGAACCTGAAACCGAAAGCCGAAACATATCTAAATTTTTTACAAATATATTAATTTGCACAACTAAAAGTAAATTACAATTTTTTTTAAAGATGCAAGTTTAAATGTCTCAAACATAATCGAACAAATTACAAATAATGTATTAGATTGCAATATAAAACTAAACAAAACTTCAAATATCATACAACTAAAATCACGATTTCACAATTAGACAAATAAATTAAACTTTTTCGTAATATATATATTAATCATCAAAAGAAAGAGAATCAAAAGATAACCGGTTATAAGTAGTTTTTTTAGGTTAAAAAAATGTAAGAACCTAATATCTTAAAAATTCGATGCTTTAATTTATTGAAAAAAAAATAGAGATTATAGGATATCGACTAACCTTTTTCCTCTAATATTTTTTTTAAAACCTTCTTCAAAATAAATAAATTAAAAGACAAGGGGCGAGATTCTCCAAATTCGAAGAATTTTCAAAAAATGATGGATCAAGAGATTGGTTTTTCTATTAAATTAAAATACTTTAAGAGATAAATAATATTTTATCAGTTGTAATGAATTTAATACCGAATAATAAGATTAAGATAAAAATGAATTCCAAATTCTATCTCTTCTTCCAAACCAAATAAGCACCGGTAATAAGCACTTTTAAATGTTTGGATAAACAATTTATATCGGTGTCAAACCGGTAAGAATGAGTCTTTGAAAAAGTTAAAATATTCTAACTTATAATAAGTTGATAAATACTTTTATAAAAAAGTATAAGTTGTTTCAAATAAACACTCTCGAAGTCGATTGTGCAAGAGAATGACTTTTAAGAGTATCAAAAACGTTTCAAGTATATACATATGAACACTATAGTTGACAAAACGATCCATTGCCTTTTCCATGATGGCGTCACCATCATCTCCAAGGGATCTTTAGGGAGATTAATTTCGTTGCAAATGGTGCTAATTTTGTTGTATATTTTGATGTTTTTCCAAAGTTGGGCCCCACATTTTCTACATCCAACGGCCAATAAATTTTTGGCTCGTCAAAACAAATATGTTCAAACAAATCACTTCTTTTTTTGACATTTTACTTGGAGTAAACTACAAATTTGATCCCTATGATTTGTTAAAAATAACATTGTTCGCGTCAGCAGTTTCAAATTTATAAAATGACTACCGTGGTTTGTAAAAGTGTCGGTATGTAGTTATTATCTCTAACGGCCATTAGAAGATTCTGTTAAATGAAAGACTTTTTTATTCTTTTATCGATTCTTTTTGTATTTTATCTTATCAAAAACTATAGGGACCAAATTTGAACACTTTTACTAACTACGATGACTATTTTATAATTTTAAAATTACAGAGAAGAAAAATGTTACTTTTGACAACCCATGGAGACTTAGGGGCCGTTTACCAAACGCTTATGCAGGTAAGTGCTTACCAAGTCAAATTACCTCACCAGATGAATATGATACGAACCAAGAATCTTACCCGGTAAGAACGAGAGGGGGACCAAGATTTTTACCCGGTAAGTTAGAGCGACGACTCTTACCACGGTAAACGCTTACCGTATAAATTGTTACATACGATGTCGTTTTGGTGGACTAAAATCTTACCCGGTAAATAAATAGTAGTGTTAAATTTTACCGGTAATTACTTACCGGGTAACTATTTGATAAACGGCCCCTAAATGATTTGTTTGAACATATTTGTTTCGATGAGCCAAAAGTTTCTATGCTTTTAGATCAAGGGAAAAAAAAAACATCTATATTTGGTCATTTTCTCAAGTGATCGTTAAAATATACCGTTAAATGAGTGACTTTTTTGTTCTTTTATTGAATTTTTCGTCTTTTATTTCATCAAAAACAATATGAATCAAAATCATAAAATCGATTTTAAACGAGAAAGCAATAGCATGATGAAAAAACAGGGCTTTTAACGACTATTAAAGAGAGGGGTCAAATCGGATCATTTTTATGAATCATGGTGGTAATCTTCTAATTTTAAAACTACAAGGACTAAAAGTGTTATTTGGGACAAACCAAACGGCCCAAATTTGTAGTTTACTCTTTTATATATTCATTTTCCAAAAAATAATGAAAATTAATCAAATTCCATATTTCTTCTCCAACTAATTTTTTTTCTTCTTCTGGTTCTCGTTCTACGATCAAATGGAATTCTTCGAGAAATCTGTGGCGGTAAGGTTGAAAACTCACCTAGACCGGTACCTGGTGGCCGAAGACGACAAAGTCACCGTCCGGCAAAGCCATAGGGCGGCGGAAACACGTCGTGCACGGTGGATGATCGAGCATGTTGAATCAAACAGCCATGTGATCCGTCTCAAAAGCTGTTACGGCCGTTACTTAACGGCCACCAACACGCCGTTTCTACTCGGCATGACAGGGAAGAAAGTCCTTCAAACGTTGCCGGAAAACTCGAAGGATTTAGCGATCGAGTGGCAGCCGGTGAGGGACGGATTTCAGGTGATGCTTAAGGCTTCCGATGGGACGTATTTGAGAGCAAACGGAAGCATGCCGCCGTGGAGGAACACCGTGACGCACGACAGCAGTTCGACGACGTCGACGCATAATTGGATCTTATGGAATGTTGAGGCAGTGGAGATACCGGAGGATGAGGAGTTCAGTGACTATTTATCGTTGATTTCGAGTTTTTCGTCAGTTTCCGATGAACTTTCCGGCCTGGAGTTTGGCTCGCCGGCGTCGATTCACTCTTCGAGCTTCTCTCCACGGACACCTATGTTATCAATGACAATGAAGAAGGTACTTTTTTTTCTCTTGATTTTAAATATATATAAAATTATGCATCAAATATATTAGGCGTTTTTTAGCGGTTATTGAATGGTTTGGTGCAGAATAATTAGAAGGCTCTTATAATATAACATAAGCAGAAATATAATTCATAATTGTTTGATAATTATTCAGAATAAAATTAAGATGTTAAATGGTTAAGGGAGACCCAAAATGCAAAACTGTTTAGAGAATTTTAGAATCATTAAGAGACATACTTTTTTTGTCAAACAAGATTCACCTCTTAGCGATTCAGAAGTTTCCTCTTAATGAAACTATTAAGAAGTAAACAAACAATCCATAATATATACAAATTATCCAAAATTAATGAATTAAAAGCTATCATTTAATTTCACCTGTAAAAGATTGATTTTATACGACATTTAAAATATAAAATTTTATAAAAATATATTTTATAAGACTTAAGTTTATAAGAACAAACCAAATAGTGTTATATCTGAAAATTAAATAGGTTTATAAAATGATTTTATGCATTTTTATTTGACATTTTTAAAGTAAAGTGTCGTATTAACTATTTATACGACATTATTTGAATGAATGCCCTATAAATGATGGATTTATTGGACATTTCTAAAAAAATGTTCTATAAAATAATTGGTAGGACACCTTATTTTATAATCGTTCTAAAAACTTTTTAAAACTGTAAAAATATTTTATAAACCTATTATAACACTTTTAGATAAGACGATTTATAATTTGGTTTCATAAACATGAACATTAACCTGAACCATAATAATTATATAATAAATCATAACTTTAAAATGAATTCGACAATATAACATGTTCATACTATAAATAACTTCAGTACAACAATACATCTTGAATACACGATTTAAAATAGTCTAAAACAAACTAAAATACTTCATAATTAGTTAACATACATGTGAAAAGTTATCCTCAAAATAAAGTTTGTGTCATACATATATTTGTCTTTTTATCTTTGATAATATCTATATTATATTATAAAACATTTGATAAAAAAAAATTAAAAATTATTTTTATACATGAAGTATTCTTTATTGATGCATATTACTTAAAATTTAATATTACAAGTAAATTATGCATAAGTACAACTTATTAAGCTTCATATTGGAATTCATGTAACCAACTGTAAATAAATATAATCAAATACAAGATTAAATTCTCATTTAAAATATATTCAAAATATAATTAAAATAATTATTGAGTTCCAACAGAAAACTTAGTTATTATTTTTATAAAAATTATATTATTAAACCAAAAATAAATTACTTCGTCATTAAACCTAAATTAAATTATAATAAAAAATTTGAATTAAAAATTGAGAATTTTTAAATAGTTGATTTGATATTAACATTGATATATTTTTTTCAAAATTTTATGATATCTTCAAAATTTATATTTTATTAAAAAAACATTATTGTTTGCTTATAACCACATAAATTCGTATTATAACATTGACAAAGACCAAAAAAAATAAAATAAAACATTGAAATCGAGATATATCTCAGTGTATTATACGAATACCCTTTTAATACTGTTTAAAACATGTAAAAAAAACGAACCCACTAAAGTGTATTCGTATTATAATATTGACAGAGACAAAAAAAAATTGAAATTAAGATATATCTCAATGTATTGTACGAATACCTTTTAGTACTATTTAAAACATGAAAAGAAAACGAACCCACTAAAGTGTAAACTTGGGATAAATATTGGAAAAGTAATGAATAATCAATTATATATTAAATATTTTACAGCAAACTGTACTAAAAATCATAAACCTCACAATTTAATACAGCGTAGATGGTTTATACACTTTGGATGAATTAATGCCTCATCAGAAATGATATGTAGAAATTTAGATCGAATGAAAAACTAACGTAATTTAACTTGATTCATATTTTAGGTAACGTATTTTTAAAACTTCTATTTTGGTACATATAAAGTTTTAAGCATTTAAATACTCCGGTAACGGGTTGAAGCATTAGCCGGTTATCATGCTGATGTGACGAGTGATGTGGTATCTAACTCAGTATTATTTGCTGACGTGGTAAGCGACATGGATTTTTTTCTAATCGAAAATTAGTTTTCAACCGGTTACGCGGATACTTAAATGTTTAAAACTTTATATCTTAAGTACCAATATAAAAGTTTTTAAAATACGTTACTAAAAACAAAAATCAAATTAAAATACATTATTTTTTGGTACAATTTATCCTTAAAAGGAAGAAAACATAAATATAAAACTAATCGACTTAATTGTAGTGGTGGTACGTGGTGTTGGTTTCTTCCTCCTTTATGCACTTGCTTATTGGTGGCCACTAGGGTCTAAATTTCCATGCTAAAAATATATTATAATAAATACTAACATTTATTAAAATAATAGTGTGCAATTAATAAAAAAAAAGTATTAGTTAGGTATTTAAATTGTTTTTAACAAAAAAACAATTTTAAATCAATATTACAAAACAAAAATCTCCCTTATCACACGTCGACCTATTAAGTTATAAGCCTTGTCCGTACAACTTCTTAATTTATAAGTGTAAATAGAATTCTTTTACAGTATAATATATGTACCCGTTAAACTTTGAAAGGTGCTTTGAGATATTAGAAAATACAAGAAATATCAACCAAAAAACCGAAAAATCCATAAAATCAACCAAAAAACATTAAAATAAATCTTTCGAAATGATGGAGTTCGGCTAAAACACATCAAATGACTTTGCATGTATTTGATCCAGTTTAAAGATACACTCACTAGATTCGAGAAACATCGTGAGTTTATCACTAATTAGTGTATAAGTAACAAATAAATAAAATTAAATTTAAATTATTAAAAAATATTGATATTTATTTTGAAATAAGATAGTTTTTCAATTAAATTAATTTTTTAAGTTTAAGGTTTTTTATTCTTTTACATGTACTTCAATTATATGGATGATGGATATAAAGCCGAATTGACAATTGAAAATGCACATAATTTATTGTGACTGTACTACGAATGGGATAACTTAAAGGGCTATAATGAACAACCAGGTAAAAGAACAGGGGTCTATTATCAATAAATTGTAATCTTGAGTGGCTATATTTGAAGAAAAAATATCTAGAAGTCGATAATATGAAAAACAGTCATAGATAAGGGGGGGAATAGTAAATAAATAATTTCTACGAATGCGTACCGAAAGAAGCTAAACCGTTTGCTAACTTACGCACGCAACCGGCCCACCACCAGTCGGGTACGTGGATGCATATCCCTCGTAAATCAGATAAACGTAAAATATCCTTATTAATAAGATTTTATGTTTTTTTTTTTTTTTAAATTTTATTTAAGATATTTAATCAATATTCTAAATATTCAGTTAATTAATAAAAATATAACGTATTTTTATTTGATTTATTATTTTTTAGAAAGTAATTTGAAAACTTTTATTTTAGTTACATAGATGTAAGATCTTAAATATTTAGGAATCTGATCTATGGTGTAGGTTCAAACGAGAACATATTTATTTTATGAAAGCATGAAAACACTCTCATCATATATGATAATACACCTGGAGATACCTAGTGGTGTGTGAAAAATATGACCCATGACAAAGGTCGTTCACTTTTCTAATTTAATATCCCATGTGATTAATATTAGTTTCGCAATTAGTACATATTTATCATATGTGATAATAGACTTAAGATGACAACCTGGTGTGTAGGCGACTTGGTCCGCAACCTAGTCGCTGCAAAGGTTGTTTGCATCTCTCATTTAGAGTCACATATGTATCACATGTGATGGACTATAGTAAAACGGTGTTGTCGCATTTTTTATAAAATAAAGATGTTTTTGTTTGTACTATTCCTTCTATTTTATATATAAGAATGTATAAAAATCAACATAGTTTGGTCTAAATATGTTATAAAAAATTAAATCAAACTAAACTATGTTTTATTTTTTATACATTTTATTTTTATTGATTAAATATAAGTTCATAAAACCCCAAAATAGAAAAAAATAAGAAAATTGATCAAAATTACTAAATGACTTTATTCTATTAGTTTTTTTATCCGACATTTTTCTAATTATATTAAAATGACAAATGGTTATTTTATAACTTGTAAAATGTACTTTTTTAATTAAATATGATTTTAGTGAGGTGGCCTTATGCTGATCAGACCCCTGTTAAAGGGGAGAACTGGGAAATGGATCATAGGGCTATCCGAGTTCACTTTATAGTACGTTCCTATTAAGACCTGTCCTGCACAATGTACATCGAAATTTTGTGAAATAGGCATGTCAGCTTGGCTTTGGGAGAACGAAATGACCTACTAGCATCTCACTTTACTATAAAAAAGTATTTCACAAATTCTAAAATAAATATTTAGATGACGTTTGGTTTTAAGATGTGCTGAAGTTTGAAGTTTAATTTAACTTTTGATTTTTGAGAAATGGTGTTGAAATATGAAATCTGAATAAGTGGAGAAGCTTCTTAAAAGTTTCACGTCTTTTCTTTTTTGATAAAACAAGTAATAATACATAGAGATAAGATTAACCATGGGCTAATAAAGAAGCTTCTTCTTTCTTGAAATGTAACGTGGCTGTTGATCCATCCTGGCTGGCGCTGACTGTCATCCTCACGCGCCAGCGTCTATAGCCTGCCTATATAAATACGTTACACCCACCCACAATAATAATCTCTACACTTTTCTTCAACTCTGCAACTGGATCGTCGTCAATTTATCCTCCAATTCGACCCAAAATCGTCAAATTATCCAACAATACTTTCTGAATTTCGATTCTTATTGCCGGAAAATCTCTTAATTTTGATTAATTCCTGAAAACCCCCAAATCAGAGGCGTTCGTTTCAAGTAACAACATCGTCGGTGATGGATCTCTTTCACAACGCTAAGGCGGTCCGGCTAAAGAGCCACCACAACAAGTACCTCCATGCGGAGGAAGACGAAGAGTCGGTGTCTCAAGATCGCAACGGCGCCGCCAAGAACAACCGCTGGACCGTGGAGTTTGTTACAGATTCTCAGGATGATAGTATAACAATCATACGTCTTAAATCATGTTACAACAAGTACTTAACGGCTTCTAACCATCCGTTCTTGCTTGGAATGACTGGCCGGAAAGTTCTTCAGACGGTTCCTCGCCGACTAGATTCGTCGGTGGAGTGGGAGCCGATTAGGGAAGGGAATCAGGTGAAGTTGAGAACACGGTACGGACAGTACTTGCGGGCCAATGGTGGACTTCCGCCGTGGAGGAATTCTGTTACACATGATGTTCCTCATCGGACGACAACTCAGGAGTGGGTTCTGTGGGATGTTGACGTGGTGGACATCGTCGTGCAGTCGCCGGCGCCGAGACCACCGCCGGCGTTGATTCCGAATTCGGATTATTTTTCGTCGGAATCCAGCTCACCGACTGCCAATTGGTCAAAGTCCCCAACTTACTCACGTCAAGAGGTATGAATCCTTAGAATTTTCTTTTCTTTTTTTGCAAATTTTTATTTAAGTAAAAAGGATTTTAATTAAATCATTAAAAAAAAGATAAATTGCATAAAAACACTTATTTTAAACTTTTATTTTGCTATATAAGATATAAAGTTTTAAATATATAAATATTTGGATAACCGATTGAATCATTAACCGGTTATCATGCTGATATGATATCCAACTCAACATTATAGGCTGATTAAGTTAGCAACATGAAATAGAATTCAAATAAGATGGAGAAGGTTTATTTAGAATCAGAACGTTAAAACGTTACTAATTTATTTCTATTGTTTTGCAGTCGACTGATTCGTATCATAGCTCGCCTCCGAAGATGGAGGATGGAAGATCGATATACTACACCGTACTTTCAGACGATTTTGGGGAAATCGACGAGAATGCCCAAGGATTTTGCATTAATTTCAAGGGAAATGATGTTAATGAGTTAACTCGGAAGTTGGAGGAAGAAACGGGAATTAAGGGTATAACAGTGTGCACACGCTTTCCGTCAGACGGGAAACTTTACCCTCTTCGATTGCAACTTCCTCCAAATAACGTTACCATGAAGGTTGTCGTCGTTCAAAACTCGTCCGAAGATGCGACCGTCGATGTTTGAAGATTTAGAAGTCGAATTGTGAGTTTTTGTTATGGTATGTTTGAATGTTGTACATAAAGTTAAAAGAGAGATTTTTTGAATATTTATTGTTAGAACAATATTGTTATATGCGTAGAGTGACGATATATTGAAATTGTCGTTTTTTTTATGTATGACGTTTGGATGCTCGACAAAATATCTGTATTGTTCTAAAAATTCGTTTCAACAACCGTCATAGCACGTTATATCTTAAGATTTGTGTCTTATGTCATATTAAGTTTATTGTACGTCGAGGCCGAATATGTGGTTTTTATAATGGGATATTTGATTTTCTTTATGTAGCGTTTGTTTTTTTTAAAAGGTGTTGAAGTCTGAAGTCTGATTTCACTTTTGATTTATAAAAGGTGGACCTGAATTCTGAAATTTGGATCAGTAAGAATGTTTGCTTTTACGTTTGAAGTTTGGAATCTGAATCGGTCAAGCTAGTGTAAAAATATAAAAGATAAATAGTTTCTTACAAAAGTATAAAAGATAATTTTTTTTTTTTGCTAATAGATCTCTTCTAGCCCTCAAAATATGAAGCATGTGATAGAGGACGGATTATGATTAAGAGGTATTAAGTGATACAGTTAACACTTAAAATTTCATAGGACATTTACAGCTTTTGAACTCATATTTTAAAAATAAAATACACTCTTAACACATAAACATTCGAATGAATCAGACTCCAGATGTATTAAGAGGTAATTTTGAAAAAACAAACAAACTCTTAGAAAAATAAATTTTCTCTATCTCATAAGATGGTAGAATGAGGAAATATATCATTATTTTAGGACAAACTAAAATAAAATTATAGACATTTAGGGGCCGTTTACTAAACGATTACTTGGTAAGTGTTTACCGATTACCGGATGAACATGACAAAGGCCTAGAATCTTACCAGGTAAGAGCGATGAGAATGATAGAGAGTTTTATCCGGTAAGTGAGGGTGACGACTTTTACCCAGGTAAGCGCTTGCCAGGTAAAATGTTGCATAAAATATGTTTTGATGTACTACAATCTTAATAAAATAAGTTATAGTATTGACTTCTAAAGTTAAACACTTACCTAGTAAGCATTTAAGTAAACGACCCCTTATTTTGAGATGAATGTAGTAAAATAAAATTCAACCGATGATTTTATTTTACTGAATATTTTAATTTATTGAGTATTTATAGTATATTTCGAAAATATAGGATAACAAAACAACACGTCATCGGTGGCAATGTCAAATGAGTCAATTTAACATGAAATCTTTGCGTTTCAAGATTTCTATGATCATGCTACAAGAATAGATTGACCAATAGAATCTTCTCAAAAGCTGTAATTATGGAAATTAAGAAAATATTTATGTGCATCCTATAATGTATAAATTGATAAATTTTATAAAAAAAAGTAATATATTTTAACTTGATTTATATTTTGGGTAACTTATTTTTAAAACTTTCATTTTGGTACCACAGATATAAAGTTTTAAATATTTAAGTACCCGGATAACTGGTTACCATGCTGATGTGGCGAGTGATGAGATGAAATTAGATTGAATAACAAATAATACTGAGTTGGATACCACATCACTCGCCACATCATCATGGTAACCGGTTAACGGTTATCCGGGTACTTAAATGTTTAAAATTTTACATCTTATGTACCAAAATGAAAGTTTTAAAAGTACGTTACCCAAAATATAAATCAAGTTAAAGTATGTTATTTTTTTTCATGCAATTTACCTATATAAATTGAGATTTTATAAAATATATTTATAATTTCTTCAAAAAAGAAATATTTTAAATTATATCTATAAAAAAAAAAAAAAAACTAGATCATGTTCGACTACGATAAATTAGCTTATAAGTTGGCTTTAAAATTTGTTCAAAAATCTCATTGCAATTATATCATTTATTCTTTCGATTAATTTAAAGAAAATGGACCAAAATAATCAAATTCCCCAACCCAATTTATTTTTTATCAACTTTTTCATTTTATTCAGAGCTTATGCAAATGTCTTACGCATTTACATAAACTTGATTTTTGTGGGTTACAGATTTTTAAATATATATATTTTAAAATAAAAGTAGACAATTTACAGCAATATTAATGTGGGAATTACAATATTAAAAGCAGTCTTTGTGTTAGGTATATGATAATGACCCCAACTTTACTCCTAATGCCAACAATTAAGTTAACACGTTTACACCTTGTGGGATTCACTTGGACTTATTTATTAAATTCACTCTTATATATTTATTGATGAATATATATATATATATATATATATATATACACACACACACATGAAGGATGTTGTAGGAAAAATGAGTTAATATGAGAAGCGTAAAACTGAATTTCCACCATTGATCACTTTTAATCTCATATTCACTCATTTTAGGTTAAATTGGGGGGAATAAAAATTCATTTTCATTCTTATTCTCATGCCTAAACCAAACACCCCTAAGATAGCATACGGTTGTCAAACATGATCTTAATTTTGCAATAAATTTCCACTCTTTAGTACTTCCTCAAATTTGAACAAGTTAGAGTTCCCTATTTTGAATGAGTTGTTGAAGATGCTCCATAACCGAAAAATTAGATAAACTCAAACCAAGAGTGCGGTCTGCATAAATGTTGATTAAAAGTAATCATTCACCAGTTGTCTGCATAAACACTTATTTCAGTACGTTCTTAGAAAACAACCCCTCCCTTACTGAGTCAACATCTCAGCCAATATATTTGTGAGTCAGAGTAAGTTGGTAAACAACACGGTAATAGGCGGTTAGGAGGTAGTAAACAACCCCTAAGTCATTAACAATCGTGCATATATGGATTAAGGGCTTGTTTGGTTGGTTTTTCATTAAGTCCTGTGCAGCTAAATTATTTGTGTGGATTAACCTGTCTGTAAAAACCAGAAAAGTTTTTGTTTGGGAGAGTTTTTTCATAGATGAAATGAGCATGTTATTGGGGAATGGGGAGGGCAGGTTTAAAAAAAAACTTAGCTTTCTACATAAAGCTCCCCGTAGAAGATTACTGAATAAGTCACTTACTATATTATTAAATCACTACCAAACAGTCATCTATAGCTGACTAAATAAGCTGTGAATCTCATTAAACAGCTAACAAACACACACCAAGTGAATAAGTCAATAACTCACTCGGACCATTAAGCCGATTAACCGTAAAGAAACACCGCCTTTCCAACGGTGTTGCAAACTTCGATCTTTTATGCTTTATACGTAAACATACAGAAATCTCCATACCCTACTTTTGAGTGAGATAAACAGATACCATTTGAATTGATTTTTATGTAACAATAAAGAGAATATGCTTATAATTTTCCATGCAAAACATGTAAAAATGCCATTTAATTGTGTATACATGTACAGTCTAGCTATCAAGAGTTGTATATATATCAGCAATTTGAGAAAGAGAAGTGTCACCTGCAAAGAACTCATGAGCCACACCGTCGATTTCGATCGCGCTGCACCCCGGCTCCTTGGCTACGCCCTTAACAGTCATTAACCTTCTCAACGAACCAACCTCGTCCCATTTACGAGCCACGGCATAGGCTCTAGACAAAAGCATATAAACACCACTGAACTCACTTCCTTCTTTTGATTCCATAATCTTTTTAGCCATTTCTTCACTAACTTCTATTCCCACACTCCTCTTGGAGCAAGCATCAAGAATGCTCCTCCAGATAACCACATCGGGTTTAACCGGCATCGTGGACACAACATCTAGGGCCTCGGCAATTAGCCCGGCTCGAGCCAGGAGGTCAACCAGGCACCCATAGTGCTCCAAAACTGGTTCGATGCCGTATTTTGTTGTCATAATGGTGAAATACTTCTGACCCTCGTGAACCATGCCACGGTGCCTACAAGCACTCAAAACCCCGCTGAATGTAATCGAATTCGGTATTAATCCTCCTTCATCGACCATTTTTGTGAAATATTCTAAAGCTGGCTCGACCTGCCCGTTATTTGCGAATCCAAGAATCATTGTGTTCCATGAGGTCACGTCCCGTTTTACCATTCGTTCGAATACGGATTTAGCGGTTTCTAAAGACCCACATTTGCAATAGAGTTCTAGAAGACAATTATTGATCAAAACATCATTAGATACTTCTGGGCTGCATCTTCTTAAGACATATTTATGAGCCCACATGCCAAGTGATAATGCACCCAAGCTAGCACAAGCTCGTAAGATGCTTTGAATTGTGAAATTATCAGGTTCGAATCGTTCCTGCATCTCGCAAAAACAAGTTAATGCATCGTCGAACTCGTTTAATTGAACAAGGGTGTCTATCATCGCGTTCCATGAAACTACACTTCTTTCAGGCATTTCGTCGAACACTTCTCGTGCATCCTCCAAGCGCCCACACGACCCGTAAAAATGGATCAAACTGTTGTTGATATATACATCTGATGCAAACCCAAGTTTGAAAATATGGGAATGTAATTGTCTACCCTCGGAGATGGCGAACAAATACGCGCAAGCTTTGAGCACAAATGGGAATGTATGCTTATCGGGGATTACGTTGCCTTCAGATAACATCTTGAGGTAGAGCAAAATGGCTTCTTGCTTTCTGTTGCTGCTACGAGAACAAGCTCTGATGATGGTGTTCCAAGCGAAGGAATTTGCGTTGTCGATATGGGTCTGGAAGAACAGGAAAGCGTAGTGGAGGTCGTGGAGAGATGAAAAATGGAGGATTCGACTGTGGAGGAAGAGGGTGTGTGGATGAGTGGTGCAGGTGGTGCGGAGTGTGTGGGCGTGGATTTGTTTGAGGTGAGACATGGAGGTGCATTGGTTTAACAAGTGGAGGAGACGGCGGTGATGGTTGGTGGTTTGGACGGAATTATTGTAGTCGACGGCGGTGGCCACCGTCGGAAAAGATGCGGTTGCAAGAACCATGATTGTATTTGTTTTAAGAGTAGCATGTTTTCTATTTACTTATCAAAACATTTTGGCCTCTTGGTTGAATTTTTATAGGATTATGTATTAATAAATTGTATGTATCATTAATTTGTTTATAAAGATTTAGGGGTTGTTTGTTTACCACTTAATAGTTCTATTAAGAGGTAACATTTAAATTGTTAAGAGGTGAATCTTGTTTTGTCAAAAAAAAAAGTTTGCCTCTTAATGATTCTAAAACCCTCTGAATGATTTTGTATATTGGATCTCCCTTAACCATTAAGAGCCCTAATTTAATTGTACACAATTATCAAAAAATTACATTTCATTTTGCACTATATCATGAGAGTCTCTTAATCATTCTGCACCAAACCATTCAGCGATTGCCAAACAGCCCCTTAAAAATGTTTTTCTTATAACCGGAACGAATGTGCTTTTTAATTAGGAGGAATTTTTTTGAAAAAAATCGCTTTTTACATAAATCTTGTTGAACAAGCGACTTTCTATATCATTAAGTTATTATCAATCAGTCATCAATAGCTCGCCGAATAAGCTATTTTCATTAAATTTATTAAGATGTGAACAAACAAGCCCTTCTTATCAAAACATCTTTGTTACTTCTGACACATTTATTAAAATAGAAAAAAGTAAGGGCCGTTTACCTAATCACTTACCCGGTAAGCGTTTACCCGTGAAAATCAATACTATCGCTTACTTACCGGGTAAGATTTTAGTCCACGAAAACAACATTGTATATAACATTTTACCCGGTAAGCACTAACCGTGGTAAGAGTTGTCACACTCACTTACAGAGTAAGATTTTCGGTCATTGTTTCGTTCTTATCGGGTAAGATTCTTGGTCTTTACCATATTTATCCGGTAAGGTAACGTAAATTAGTAAGTACTTACGCGTTCGGTAAACGGCCCCTATAAATTTGTTCCATTTTATGCAACTTATCACATTTGTACAACCAATGCAACCCAATAAATTGAAATATTTATGGAAATGATGAGAGTTTATTTATTATGATTTAAATATTTATGAAAAATAAATAAAGTTCATTAATTATTATCCATACTTTATATTAGGAAACAACCAAAATTTCTATGAAATTACATATTCATCAAATTAAATGGACGGTTGAGATTGGGTTGTATTGGTTGTACAAATATAAAGAGTTGTATAATAATCCACCTCTCTCTCTATATATATATATATGTGTGTGTGTATATATATATATATATATATATATATATAATTCTTTAAATAGAGAAAAAAATGATTTTTATTTGGGAAAAATTAAAAAAACAAACTTTTCAATTTTAAATAATCAAGTCTGTTTGAATTTTTTTTTTTTAATAAATAAATCATTAAACTTTCTTATTTTGAATGATTAAGTTCGTAAACAAACCATCGAACTTCTAGAATTTAGTTAATTACATCATTCTAATCCAAAAAACTACCTATAACCGGCTAGAAATGTTTTAAAGTAGAAAAAAAAAACTTAAATCAGTTTTATGTTACTGGTGATGAGGGTTGAGGTGGAGAGTATGATGGTTGAGGTGGTTCCGGTCAAAAGGAAAAGTTAAGAACAGACATGACAACCTTAGATATTTCCGATGACATTCTTTTTAATAAGAGCTCTTAAAGAGGCAAGACTAAGATAGCATACTACGGAGTATAGACAAGGACTTACGGCTTGGACGGGAGAGACGTTTGGAGGTGATAGGTACCCGATTTTTATGTTATATAGAGAAATATGTTGGATCTGGCTTCCGTTTACATCTATAAAAAACATGTTCGATAGATTCTCTAAAGTTTCTCCAAAATGGAGCATGAAAACTCAAAATCTCCAACAGATTCTCTCTCTATTTTGGAAACTAAAACCTTAATTATATTAATAAAATAATTTATACACTGAGTCTCATTAAATCACCATCAAACAACCATATATACTTAACGCGAATCTCATTAAATTACTAACCAACAAGCCCTTAATATTATCTAATTGTTTGCATGTAGTCTCTCATGTAGCTTGTCCTCCACAAAAATAGTCTTTCTACCCTTAAAAATAAAATAAAAAATGTCCACATACATCATATGTTTCATATCTTTGTTGCTTTCAAATCCCATCTTTTTATCCACTTTAAATAGGGGTGTAAACTAGCCAAGCTCGAGCTCATTTATCTTGAACTCGAACTTAAAAATTCTCGACCTCAAGTTGATCTCGAACACAAAATAAGACTCATCTAACAATATGAGTCGAGCTTCATAACACCAATGTTCGATTCAGCTCGTTCAAAAACTCGATTAATTTTTTTCGAGCCAAATCGAGCCATTCAAGCATACACTTTTTTAGCCGAACATGATTATCTGTTCATAAATCATAAAAATATAAATATAAAAATTATCAACTTCGAACCAATAAATGAGTTACTCGATCGCGAGTCCAAGCCCATAAATGAACATCAAGCTCGAGCTCCATAACTCGAAAGATATTCGAGCTCGAGCCTAGTATCTTTTTTCGAGCCGAGCTCGAATAACCTACTACTTGACTCAGCTCGTTTACACCCCTAGGCTACCAATCTGAAGACCTATTGGTTAAAAAATTTGGTATACAAAAGCCATATTACCAGCCAAATCCAAAACCAAACTGTAAGAAACCCATAAAGAGGTCAAAATTTTTAGCAGATAACAATATAACCCCAACTAAGTTGCAGTTTTAATTAATTTAACCTCAAGAAAGTTAAAAAGGGGTCTTTGATTAGTAATGGAACCAAACCTTAATTAGATGCCAAAAGGGTCAGGTCAAGACTCTGCATCTTCAACACCAGAACCAGGGTGGTTGTAGGCATTTCCACCATTACCCCTGCCACCACCCCTTCCCTTCCCACCATAGTAGTTCCGCGGGTAATAATTTCCCGGCTGATCATAGTATTGATTACGTCCGTTCTGGTAGGGTCCACCTCTGCCGCCACTTCGAGCACCACGACCGTTTGGGTAACCTCTGCGACCACCTCCACCTCCACCACGGCCACCGCCTCTTTGGTTCTGATAGGGTCGTCGTGATGCTTGTTGTTCTTTGTATTCTTCATTTCCGCCATGTGCCTCAATTGGTTCCTTATGAACTGGGATTTCAACGCCATCTGCCTCATCCTGCTGAAGTGAACACTACCATTAAGCCGACATACGATAAATGGGTGACTAAACAGTTCAAAACTCGGAGATAAGAAACAAACGGTACCTTTGGAAAATCTTCAACAGGACCAGATTGGTCTTCGTAAGTTTCACTTCTTTGAAGATCTGTAACATCATCTTCCTGCTAAACAATTGAAAATAAAGAATCAAGCCATGTTCGACAACCATAAGCTCACTTTGACCAAACATGACTCGTATATCATTTAAGTCATTTTACGTTGTCATCTAGTTTTACCTAACATGACTAGTTTATGAGCCAACTTATCAGCCAATAGCTATTTTGCCAAACATGGCCTTAGTAAACGAACTACCATTAAGAGTTTGTTTTAAGCAGCGTCATAAGTTTAATAGGACTTGTAGCTTATTTGGTCAACCATACATGACAGTTTGGTAGTGGATTAATGGTATAGAAAGTGACTTATTCATTAAGCTTCTAGGGGGGAGCTTTATGCAGAAAGACAAGTTTCCAAACCTGCCCCTCCCAGTTACAAAACATGCTCCTCCCATCTACGAACAAATCCTCCCAAAAAACCTTCCCTATCCATATAGACAGATTAATCCATACAGAAATTAATGAAAAGCCAACCAACAATCCCTAGAGATCCCTGCCACAATGATTATTTATCCTTTTCTCTTGTTAAATGGTGATGATTAGTATATGGCATTAGTCAAATGCCATAATTCTCCTCCAACAGAAATGAAATAAAAGAATTCTTTTGGGCCAAAATGAGCAGAATAAATAAGCTGTAACAATAATAATGCACAAACAGGTACACAAGCTTCAGAAGTTGCCAAACAAAAAAAATGCATCACTTGATATCCCAAGTGGATAACGTTGCAATTTTCGCACAAGGAGCATCATCAACCCAGGTATCCCAAGTGGGCCTTTGTTGCTGTTGGACTTCAAGAGTATTTATATTAGGAAACATGGGACTGGAACGGGTCGGGGAACGGGTCTTGAGTCGGGGACCGAGGTTTAACCAGGGTTTGACTAGGTTTTGACTGGGGACGGGATGTTAATCCCCGTACCCACCGGGGACTGGGGCCGGGGGCTGTTACTAAAAACCGGGGCCGGGATTACAATACCCGCCCCATCTCCGCCCTGTCCATGTCCAAATTCCAACTTCAAAATTGATGTGATTTCTAGAATCATTCAGAACATGGTAATCAATTGAACTTTAAACAAGTCTCGGGAAGAAAATTGTGTTAAATTTGTAACAAACTCCACATTGATAATGAATTTGAAAAGTACTATGTTTGATCCAAAATGCAACAACACAACTCCTCTAAAACTTTTGTGGCAAAGACCTGGTACCATTAGAAAAAGAAAAACAAATAGTGATCTATATAATTAACTAGTTTGCTACAGGTACAAATTTCAGCAGTGCCTTTGCAATGAAAACTGCCTTCCGAGAAAACTAATGGGACATTGTTTTTTTCCACTAAAGCGTCACTAATGTTCAATAATTTCCTGGATAATGGAATGAGTCAAGATTAACCGAGGCTGCTCAAACAGGCATACGGCAACTAAACAGTATTACAGTAGCAATTGGAGCTATGGATTTTCAGTGCAAAAGATACGATCATGCTCACTGAACACCTCGTATTCACGACACCCTATATCAAAATCCATGCCTATAAGGCTATAACACCTCTTATTCACGACGTACTGTGTCAAGCAATACCTTTAATCATCATATAAAGAAACTGAACCAAAATAAACTGTGGTTAAAGATAAGTTTTAAATGTGTGACTGGAAATACAGAGGTAGTGGACAGTGGTCGCTCCTCTCTAGTCAAATCAAACTTTATACACAAAATCCTCTCTTGAGAGTCGCAAGAACTTGTTAATAGCATACTACACAGATAACACACCCACTAAAGAAATGAAATAATAGATCACAGAACAAACAAGCTTGAGCAATGAAGATGACTGAAGGGAGTAATATGTAAGAAACCTAAAAATAATCTATCTCGTATTCTCAGCTCTAAAAGAAAGTAAGGTTGCCAGCCTCTTCAGGAACAGACCCATAAACAAGAAGAATGAATTACGAACATGTGCTGTTACACTTGCACAGCAATTGCAATAATTAAGATGAACGTTCTATCAATTAATCACAAAAATTTCAGGTAGAAGAGCATTATGATTTGAATAAAGATTTTGACTTGTCAATGTCAACCAGGCTTTTTGTTTCTCATGATATGATGGTAGTGATTCATAGTTCACACCCACAGCCCACCTGTAGAGCCCAGTCTCTGAGGAGGTCAAGGGTTCAAACCTCACCAAAGATGGAAAATGTGTTGACTTTTGAGTCCATTTGGCGTTTATAGATACTTTTTAAACAGAACAATAAGGTTTTGGGGAGGCTTACAAATCAAGAACGTTGCAAAGTTCAGAACCTTGTATTGATGTACATTTGGTGTTTATAGATACTTTCAAAAAAATAAGGTTTTGAGGAGGCTTACAAATCAAGAACATCGCAAATTCCAGAACTTTGTATTGATGCACATTATCTACACCACATTACAAAGTTTTTAAGCAGTGCTGAAAATTAAGACACTTGTATGGCTCTAGCAACTCCATATTGCACACCCTTGACATTGTTTTTACAACCACACCATCTTCTGAGCATTTTGCTTCTCTATCAAATGTGATACGGCTGGTCAAACATTTGATGTCTACCCTTTCATCACTTGAACTACAATCACATTACAGTCAAAAGTCCTCACTTCAGACCAAGTTAAAATTTAAAAATGAACTCTATATTTTCCCTGTTAAACCTAATTTAAATTCAGCATCCCAAATCTATGCTCTATAGGTTCTGAAAAAAGCATAGAAACTTGTCCCATAATGTACAAGTATGCCAAATCCTAGACATAGAACCATTTACCATTTCCATTAAACATTTTATATTAGGAAGCATCCCCCCTCCCCACCATGAATAACACTGAGAATCTCCCATACAAAAGTTCATCTACATAGCATTAGGATTGCAATTCACCCCATCACTGTATTTTACAGAACAATAACATAAATCACAAGCACACATTTAATGTTCAAGCATGGTCCTCTTATTCAACTCCCATCTTCTCCAAATTTAAGATCATGCAAAATTTCTTGCGGAGTAAATTAAAATTGATCTATCTTTATGTAAAGATTAACCTACTGCGAACTACTGGTTTTGCAATTAATGTTGTTCAACAGTCAAACACCAAGAAATCTGTGGAAATATTGACCTCGAAATGACAGTTGGCTTTCCCAAAATTCCACTGGTTGCAACAGGGCATATCATTCTTCAACACATATATAAAGAAAAAGGAGTACTGAGAACATTTCTGAGAAAGATCAAATTTCAAAACAGAATTTTGCTTGATCTTTATAAACATTAAAGATGGCATGAGTGAGCCTCTTAACTAAACAAAGCATAGATCAGCTCAACTAGTCCCTAATCGATGTGAAAAAGATAAGCGCGTCTTTAGTGTAACTCAAAGATGGACCTAGAATTTTTTTCAAATGGTGGCACCATTTGACTATACGAAACAAATGTAGGGATATTTTTCATAAAATCATCATTTGTCTGTTGATTAATTCATTGCTTTTCATATGGAAGGTTATGTGTTCAATTCTTTTATTGCAATTTATCCACAAACATATGATGAATCTGAAATTAAAAGTTAAAAACTAAGAAAATGATACTAACAGGATTTGAACTCGATTACTCGGGTCAGGGGTGGAAGAAAAGTCTTGCAAACCAACTCTACCAATGGAAACTTGTGTCCTCATTGTAGTTTCAAAATATATACGGAGGCACACAACAAACTGATACAGTGGCACTTTTCAGGACCCTAAATTTTTATACACCATGACGAAGGAACGAAGCAGTGGCCCGTGCCACCACATGCACCACCTGGGTCTGTCCCTGTTGTAACTTCAAAGCCATTGAGAATTGAGGAACACAAAATGTAACGACTCGAGAGCAGGAATGAAAAAATGGAATAATCAGACAGGGAAGTTGATGAATTTATACCTTCATCTTTTGCAACAGAAACATAGAGACATTGCTAAAAGCTAACAGCATATGAAGACATATTTAAGTGATTACACACCCCCACAACATTCTAATTCTAGCCCACAAATATCTACAAAATCAGAAATCTAAGCATGCTTGCAACACAAATGATGATACCCCGATATGGAAATTAGTTCCAAATGAGGCATATCAGCAAGATAGGGGTTAGAACCATTGCAATTTACGTTTTGGGCAATACAAAAATACTAAATCATTAAATCAAGTTCTGATACATGTAATTCATTTTTCACTAAATGAAGACAAAATGTAGTGGTTCAATACCAAATCCCCGATGTGCATTAAGAAAAACAACAAAACAGGGGAGAAAGCAGCCACGTTTCTAAAGACACTCAAAATATATAAGAAACCATGATTATACCTTTTGTTCATATTGAGAGACCGAACCTTCCACCTGCACTGGCACTTGGAAAGAATAATTTCCAGCAGCTTCTGCCGCAACATCAGCAGTAGCTTTCATTTCTGGCGTTATCTTGAAGTAATCTGACCCCATAATCTTTGTCAACTTCTCCCTCAAAGCAGCATCTGTGAAACAAAAGCAGTTACTACAAAGAAGACCCATTTACATAAACATGAGGATAAGTTGAATTAAACTGTAAGGAATTGTACAGGTAACATTGCTATTTGAATCAATCTGCTGCTCAGACTTCGAAAGCCAAAGCTTTGCGTGCTCAATGCATCTCTGTAACGCATTCTGGTGCGAAAGGCTAGAATCCACGGGTCTCGAAATCAATAGAGAACCCATCATTGAGATCAAATCCAAATCCCTCTCACCCAACATGACAGCAGCATCATCATCAGTAACATAATCATACGTCAAGCAACAGTTCCTCTCGTGCGTCCTCGTCAGCATTATCGAATTGAAATCACTCTGCGATTTCACATCGAACATACTCGCGAAGTAAATCAAACTCAGCAGATCCTCCACACCTAGAACCGGCTGCTCCGTTTCCTGTTGCTCTTTATCTAGGGTTTGTGCTTTACTACTGTTATCAACATCATCATCATCATTGTTATGCGATGCGGCCACATTACGGCGTTGAAGGGCGAGATTAATTTCTTCATCGACGGCAACGGATAAGGACTGACGGAACTTCTCGAGCTCGTCGACGGCGGCGATGATGGTAGGCTTCGTTTTCAGAAGCTCTTCCTGTTCCTTGTTCTTGATAATGGATTTGCCTTGAGCGATGGAATCTTCGAGTTGTGCGACACGATTGAGCTTTTTCCTTAGGTTACGGATTCGCTTGTTGATAAGAGTGAGGACTGGTCCATCAGTGACGTCAGAAGTAGCCGTGACTGACGCCATTTTTTGAAATTCAAGGTTATTGAGTGAAGGAATCGGTTATCGGGAGGTGGAATCGAGTAATCGGAGCCGCCGTCAACGGCGGCGTTGAAAGATTTTGGTAGGGTTTGCAGGTAGGAAAGGAGAGAAGCGGCAAGTGGGGGTTGAAACACTTTAGCTTCTCATTATCCCGGGAGTTTTTATCACATTTCGAAAAAACTTATTTTGGTGTCAATATTTTATTAATAATAAAATATTATAACCTGAAAATGTAAATTAACAGTAACAAGAGATAACGCGAACCACTCATTTTATATATATTAGAAGCGTATTCGAGCAATGTAACGAGATACATCGTGATTTTAATATTTTATTTTATTTTTTATCTCAGTCGATGTTATAATATGGCTTTATGTGATTTTGAGAAAGCGATGATGTTT
>NC_037540.1:2454039-2455563 GCF_001531365.2 Cynara cardunculus var. scolymus
ATATATATCAATGTTAATGTCAAATCAACTATTTAAAAGTTTTCATTTTTTATGTAATTTCTTATTTATTTTTTTATTATAATTTAATTTAAGTTTAATAATGAAATAATTTATTTTTTGTTTAATAAATTAAACGAACGAACACGAACACAAGTTAAACGAACGAACATGAACAAGTCTCCGTTCGTGTTCGTTCGTTTGTTCGGTTAAGTTAAACGAACGAACATGAACAAGCCTCCGTTCGTGTTCGTTCGGTTCGTTTACAGCCCTAAGTACCGATAAACAACTTCTAAACTTGTACCCGACACATGTTCATCTTTTGAAAACGGTCAATGTATACCTAAAAATAATTACAAAAAGTATGGTTTTGGTTATTTGGGCTTTGTTTTGTTTGGGTTTTAGTTGCACCATTTGGATTTCAGGGAAATACGGTAGCACCTTCTAAAACGATACGGTAGCACCGTTAACAAACCTAAATTTTTTATCTTTCAGCGGCGAAATAATACGGTGGCACGTGCCACCCATGCCACCACATTAGGTCTGCCCATGTAAGATAGTATAGACACATAGACTCAATTCAAGAGATAACTGATTAGTTTGGGTTAACCGTAAGATACAATGTGATCCATCCGTTTTCAGATATTTAATGATATGTTCTAAATAAGCTAAAAATATAATATAGTAATTTCATTTTTGACAACTAATCAAAATATTAAATTAATTTTTTTTGAAAAAAATATTTAATTAATTAGTTACCTAGTATATCAATTACCTAATATACATCATATTTTAAAGATGTTTGTGAATCAAATGATATCATAGCTATATGTTCACAATATTTTCATGTGTATCACAGTGTATTTTCATTGTTTTATGAAATGTATCATGTGTGTATTTTCGTTATTTTCATTGTTTTACAAATGATATCATATTGTGCATATTGTATGTATATCTGGGTATAACAGTAAATATCGTTTGTAGATATCACAGTGTGTATCTTGTATTCAAATAAGATTTGTCGGAGATAGGAAAGAAGAGAGATGAGAAAAAATGTTTATAAAATCCTTAAAATGCTCTTAATTGATATTTTAAGTTAAAATTATCAAAATTATTAATTTTCTAATTTAATTTTTAATTTGTGGTTGAGATTTGATCTTAAGGTTACCACAAACAAAACGGTTCTTATTTGATTAGGCCTCTCTCCCTCCCTCCCTCTCTCTCTCTCTCTCTCTCTATATATATATATATATACACATAAAACAATAATAATAAAATATTATTTATTTGATTTAAGCTATATTTAACAAACTAGCTATTATTTTGTAAGTTACTTAATAGCAGATAAGCTAACTGATAAATAAATTATTTTTGACAAAACTAGCTGATAAGAATGTAAAACTATCAAAAGAAAACATCTTGAAAAATTAACTAATTATAAAATTTTAAAATATAATTGAAAAAAATATATAATAATATAATATATTAACTAATATAAACAAGATGATGAAAAAAATTAGAAAATAT
>NC_037540.1:2456069-2458459 GCF_001531365.2 Cynara cardunculus var. scolymus
AAATTAATTGATAATTAATATTTATTAGTAATTAGTATTCATTAATATTAGTAATATTTATTTATAATTAATCATAATAGATAATAAATAATATTAATAGGAGTTATATTTGGAAAATGTGACTCCAAAACATAACTCTAAGTAGCGTTTAAATAAGTTAGCTTATATGCATTCAAACGTGTACTCAAAAAATAAATTAACTTATAAGTTAGCTTCTTTTTACCAAACAATTACATTTGAAAGGCCTAATATTTTTTTCAATAACCAATACATTTAACGCCCCTGGTAGCAATGCCCTTTTAATTATAATTTATGCAAATGTCTTACGTATTTATATAAAATCTATTTTCAAATTAAAAAATTATTTATACAAATAAGGATCCTTCCACAAGTTTGAATAATTTTTCTAAATTGAATATAAAGTTATATATAAGACATTTATATAAAACCTGAATAAAGAATATAAATGTATAAAATATAATATAATATAGTGGATGTTACAATATAAAATAACAAATTGACTATTTTTGTCAATTTATTAAAATTTTAATGATATCAAATGATTATTTTATTATACAAATCTACATATTTTAAAGATCGTCAATCATTGGTTAAATTTGAAGAAGGGTTCTTGATAATAATAAAAATAACCATTTTAAAAACTAAAACTACAAAAGTAACTCTAGTTTTATCGCTGGTAATTTTTAACTCTTCATTTAGCATCAAACACTAGATTTTGGATCATGTGAGACTAAGAGTTTTTCGTGAGACTCGTAATACTAATTGTCAACTCTTGGATTATATCTACAATATGAACATTCATAATCACAAAATTGTCGCGAGACTTCTCAATAATCATAAAATTGTCACTGTAAAATTTTAGACCATTAGATCATTAGCTTATAAAAGTTGATTAATGAATATAAATTGGTCTTACGGGGTTCATGAAAAACCCTTGGTCTCACATGAACTCAACCCTTAAACACTAATTGGTTATATATATATATATATATATGTGTGTGTGTGTGTGTGTGTGTGTGTGTATGTGTATGTGTATATGCATGTATATATAAGGGATATAAAGGGAAATAGGATAAAATAAGAGTTAAAGTGGGGTGTCAGTGGGACCTTTATGTATTTAGGGTGTGTTTGGTGCGCAGACAGGACATGACGAGACATGACAGAACATGACAACTGTTCAGCGTTTGGTAAGACATGACAGAACTGGTTAAAATGACCAATTTACCCCCAGTGAGCTGTTTAGTGTTTTTTTCACTAAATAATCAATATAAATATTTACAAATACTATTTAAAAATACCAAAAAGATTCTTTAATTAAAAACTCACATTCCAAAATCAACCTTATTAGATGGTTCCGATCCATTTTACATAAAAAAAAATGAGATGTAGTTATTATAAAATGTTCCAAATATATTCATCAATATACATCTATTATACATAAAACAGTAAGCATTTTTTTAAAATGATAAATCAATTGAAGCTAAGCATTTAGCTGATTACATTGTTATGAGAAGGAAGTGTGAAGGAAGCGATGGAGCGGATACAGTGGTAAGGGTAGTGGGGTAAAAAAAATTGAGTTCCACTTAGTTCCAGGGGGTAAGGGTGAACAATCGTGTCCACATCAAGCCACACTGAACGTAGGACAAATGTGTTCTATCCTGTTTCACCTTGTCCAGCGCACCAAATACACCCTTAACACCAGCCGGTGCATAAGGTTTAGTCGGCGGCGGCTAGATTTCACACCGTTCAAATCAAAGTCAAAAATCGATTTTTTTATTTTTTTTTACATTTAGGTCTCTGTACGTATCAATTAATGTTAAATGGAGGGTTAAAAATTACGAACGATAAAATTTAAGGTTATTTCTAATTTTAGTTTTTAAAATGGTTATTTTTGTCAACAACCCATTTGAAGAATGCGACTGGTGGGTTTTATTTGGAATCGGAGCTAAAACCCATGGGTTTGGTTGTTGGGCCCTTAAAATCACAAAGATTGGGCTTTCGGCCCGTTGGCTTTGGAAAAAACATATCCGTTTTCCTCTAAATCTTTTTGTAAAATAAAATGAATTACGCTTTTGGTCCATCGTCTACGATTGTTTTTTTGTTTCAATCCATTCAAGTAGTAAAATACACCATTTGTCCATTTTTCGTGTTCGAAGCCCAAAATGGTCCCTCTATTACGTCCTTTACTTTGAACTCTGTTAACCCAGTCATGTGCCCCTCATGTGAGGGGAATTTTAGACCCTCAAATGACATAATATGTCGATAAACGTCTTTTATCTAATAAACGTTAATTGAGCAAAAGTCATTATCTTTATTTATCAGGTAAAATTCTTGATCATTGTCATGTCTCTTATTGAGTACAATTCACA
>NC_037540.1:2459059-2473521 GCF_001531365.2 Cynara cardunculus var. scolymus
TAATATTTTGCTCCAACAGCTTCCCCAAAATTATTTATTGTATAAAGTAGGAGAAAAAAATGGTTTTTATTCTAAATATGGAGAACACCCCAAAAATGATTATCAAGCGAGACCACCAACAGAAAACTTTTAAATTAAATATTTAGAGGGAGAAATAATATTTTAATATTATATAATATAATTATTTTAATATTATAATAAATGTTGGATCTTCCAAAATGAGAAAATTTGTTGGAGAAAAATATAATTATTTTTAAAGATTTTGACTTTTGATTATTAATTTTGATTTTTTTTTTGAAAAATCTGTTGAAGATGCTCTGACATGTCTAGTAAATTGCTAACCACAACTTAATCCTTTTAATTACAAAATGATAAGCCGTAGCAAAATTTAAGTTTTTCGAAAAGTCTCAGTCTAACTCAATCCAAAATCCAACTCAAACCAAAATAAAGCCCAACTCAGTCCAAATTGTACGAGTTGGGTTGAGTTAGTCGGGTTGATATTTTCTTATGTTAAAATACTTATGTATGTTGGCTACCTTGAAGATTTTATTTTCTCTACTCATATTTTTTTACTTATCATTAATCAATTGATACAATTTATTCATACTTCATATTAAGTATATCACATTCAACTGCTTTTCTTAATTTATGTATATATAATCACATTTACTAAACATATATACGAAATAGTTATATAGAGATGGAGAAAATATTTATTGTTTATGCATATGAAAAGGGGTGGATGTAATTATCTAATGTACATAGCAGTAAATGATTTAACAATCGTATTAAATCCACAAAAATATTAGGTTGCCGGATGGGAAGGAATTGCACATGATTCTAGAATTTTGTCTGAAGCTTTAACAGATGGTGATATTGGATTTCCATTTTCTCCTTCAGGCATACTATTGATTTTACAGGTAATATATTTGCTATATTCATTTGAACAAGCATTTTATTTATTGTTTTCAGATAAATATTACCTATGTGATGCTGTGTATACAAATACTCGAGGATTCATGGTGCCGTATCGTAATGTTAGATATTGGCTCGGAGATTTTCGTCGTCGACGAGCAATGAACAAGTATGAAAAGTTTAATCATTCTCATGCAAAACTTATAAATGTTATTGAACGTTCTTATGGCGTCCTGAAAGCACATTTTCCAATATTGAAAAGAATGACACCATTTACACTTGAGGTTCAAAGAGACGTTATTGCATGTTTTGCGGTTCACAACTTCATACGGAAGAAAGGTTTAAGTGATGAGCTATTTTCTGAGTAGGATCAAACCAACGAACAAGGGAACGATGACGAGGATGAGGCTGAAGAGATTCAATCGCATGTGAGTGCCGCTGACCAAACATATATGGCTAGTTTAAGAAAAGAAATTGCGACACAATTAATACAAAATGAATATTGATTCTAGTTGTTATGAGACTTTATTCATGTTTTCTATTGTGTGTTGAATCAATTGACGTATTTCAATTGAATTCTTGAATGTGTTAAAAATATATGGTAGTTTACAAATGGTTTAAATGATTGGATATTTCAGTAAAATTTAATTGAAATGAATTGATTCAGACTTCAGAAGTTTGTCAGTTTACAAAAACAAACAGTCTTATTGATTCAGATTTCAGACTTCAGACGTAAAAACAAACAGTCTGACTGATTCAGATTTCAGACTTCAGACGTAAAAACAAACAGTCTGACTGATTCAGATTTCAGATTTCAGACGTAAAAACAAACAGTCTGACTGATTCAGATTTCAGATTTCAGACGTAAAAACAAATAGTCTGACTGATTTAGATTTCAGATTTCAGCACCACCTCTTAAAATTCAGAGAAAAATTCAGACTTCAGACTTCAACGCCTCTTAAAAAACAAACGCCACCTTAGTTTTTAAAATCATCATTTTTGTCAACAACCCATTTGAAGAATGCGACTGGTGGGTTTTGTTTGGAATTGGACCTAAAACCTATGTGTTTTGTTGTTGGGCCCTTAAAATCACAAAGATTGGGCTTTCGGCCCGATATCCGTTTTCCTTTAAATCTTTTTGTAAAATAAAATAAATTACTCATTTGGTCCATCGTCTATGGTTGTTTTTTAGTTTCAATTCATTCAAGTCGTAAAGTACATTTTTTTGTCCATTTTCGTGTTTCGAAGCCCAAACTGGTCTCTCCCATTAACTCTGTTACTTTGGCTCTGTTAACCCAATCATGTGCCCCTCACGTGAGGGGCATTTCAGACCCTCAAATGACATAATAATATCGTCGGAAAACGTCTTTTATATAATAAACGCTAATCGAACAAAAGTCATTGCCTTTACTTATCAGGTAAAATTCTTGATCCTTGTCATGTCTCTTATTGAGTACAATTCACAATTGTTATCATGCTCACCTGGTAAGGTATATGACTCGATAAGTACCTACTTGATTCGCATTTTGTAAACGACCCCTAAGTCTACAAGGTTAGAGTTCATGCCACTTAAATCAAATTCGAAAGAAGATCTMTTTTATATGGTTGCAGTTTACACTTCACTACTTCACAGCAAAATGTGAGGCGAAAAAATTAATTCGAACACATGTCTCACTTTTTAAGGAAAATGCTCGAATTCTTTCCGTTAACAAATCGAGCTTAACAACAATAATTCTCTCTCGGTATGCACACACCATGCAAGAGACGTAAATCAACATAAGGCTATACCCTAATAAAGATTCATTGTGATATATATGTTCGATGTGAACACGAGCCTCTATTTCTAAACGAACATAGGGTCATGTGCTATAAGACAAAACATATATATACGAAAATTTGTCATAAATAACGATGTAACATGTCTGATCATAATTATCATTTGATTTGTTAACTTGTCATTTTATTTATGGAATTCAAAGTCGAAGCTATCAATCAACTTKTAATCATTTAGCAGTAGTCAACATTATTTTTATAAATTGACTATTACACTCTTAAAATATCTYCAACWACTTCTCCAAAATAAAGAAAAYRAGATATTTTGACYTAATATTTTGCTCCAACAGCTTCCCCAAAATTATTTATTGTATAAAGTAGGAGAAARAAATGGTTTTTATTCTAAATATGGAGAACACCCCAAAAATGATTATCAAGTGAGACCACCAACAAAAAACTTTAAAATTAAATATTTAGAAGGAGAAATAATATTTTAATATATATAATGAAATTATTTTAATATTATAATCAATGTTGGATTTTTCAAAATGAAGAATCTGTTGGAAATGAATATAATTCTTTTTGAAGATTTTGACTTTTGATTATTTATTTTGATTTTTTTTAAAAATCTGTTGGAGATGCTCTAACATGTCTAGTAAATTGCTACCCACAACTTAATCCTTTTAATTACAAAATGTTAAGACGTAGCAAAAGTTAAGTTTTTCAAAAAGTCTCCGTCTAACTCAATCCAAAATCCAACGCAAACCAAAATACAACCCAACTCGGTCCAAATTGTACAAGTTGGGTTGAGTTAGTTGGGTTGATACTTTCTTACGTTAAAATACTTATGTATGATGGCTACCTTGAAGATGTTATTTTCTCAACTCATACTTTTTTTTACTTATCATTAATCAATTGATACAATTTATTCATACTTCATATTAATTATATCACATTCAACTGCTTTTCTTAATTTATGTATATATAAGAAAGAGTTATATAGATATGGAGAAAATATTTACAGTACATGTATATGAAAAAGGGTGGATGTAATTATCTAATATACATATCAGTAAATGATTTATTAATCGTATTAAATCCACAAAAATGTCAGGTTAATCGAATTGAATTGAGTTTAAATAACTATGGAGTTCTCAAATTTAATCGTGTCATGTCATCTTTTTAACATCCTCGTCATATATATATATATATATATATATATATATATATATATATATATTATTTTAAGAAGTGGTACATATTTTACGAAGTAAAGAAATAATCCTTCATAGGGTCAAGATCGAATTTGACTGGTCAAAAATTGAGGCTATGCTAAAAATGGAGAGAGTGGTTTCATAACTTTTACAAATAGGCAGCAAACGGATTGATATATGAACCTATGTGATTCACATATGAACTAATTAAATTATTCACATATGAACTAATTAACTGATTCATATATGAACCTGTTAACTAATTAAAGGGTTCACATATGAACTTGTTTGCGCCTATTTGTAAAAATTACGAAACTACTCATCTATCTTCCACATACTCATGCGAGGAATTATCCAATGCTTCACCGTCAAAGCCATAAATGTTGACCAGATAAAGAGACTAGGATAACTTATTTACTTTTCATATATTTATCATTTCTCAAATCAACCTATATATATAGTTTTAAAATTTAAAATAAAATAATAAATGAAGCAAAAGTATTTCGATGTTGCTTATTTCTCTGCTTCAGGTTTTATGATTATTTGGGTCGTGTTTTTTTTCGTGGTTTTGTGGCCTTGTTTGTTTATCTTTGTTACAAAATCTGTTCTTGAACCTTCTTGATTGATTTATTTTTTAGAGTGTGTTTGATATCCAGACATATAGGATAGAATAAGACAAGACAACAAAGTTGTTCAACATTTGGGTAAACAAAAATAAACAGAATTAAACAGATAAAATGACCAATTTACCTCTAATGAGTTGTCTATATGTTTTATATATTTTGATAAATTTATGTACTTTATTAAATCATAATAAAATAAATATTTTGTAAGAAAATATATCATTAAAAAGTTTTTGTCAAAATGATTAAAATGACAACAAAATAAATAAAACGTTTACGTAGTTTCCAATTTTTAATAAATTATATAAATTAACCAAAATATATAAACCGTATAAATATAATATTTTGAGAACAACAAAATAAAAGGTTAGAGAAAACATTAAATACAATAAATAAAATTTAAAGAATGCATAAAATGTAAAACAGTGAGTCATATTTGATATTTTTTAGAAGATAATTATGTTTCTTTTGAGGTTATATTAATAAAATATAAATCTATTCCACTTTGTTCCAATATGTTTTACATAAAAGTCTTGTCAATTGTGGAACAATAATCTTTGCTTTGTTCTGTTCTATCATGTCCAATTGTCCATTGTATCAAACACACCTTTAATTTATTTTTTTAACCTTTTTTTTATTTATAAATATCTACAGTATTTATCATTTATTATTTGCCATATCACGTGAGCTTCAGTATTTCGTATTTTAAATTATATATTGCAAATTGGAGTTACGTACTAATTTGTCCATCTGATGGAGGTCCGGATCTTCCACTGCAACCCATCTTTCTTTTTCCATCTCTCTATCTCTTTTCGGTTTATGATTCTAACACATTATATATATATTGGGTTGGGTTCACGTAAGACCCGTCTATTTTCATTAGACCACTTTTTTACACTTGAAACTTCGCAGCAAAACGTTGTGAAGGTAAAATAAAGTCGAACATTCACAGCAAAACACTGTGAAGGTTACCTTTACAACATTTTGTTATGAAGTTTAAAGTGTAAAAAAGTAGTCTCACGAAAGCAGGCTATTCTCATATGATCCCAAATCTCTCTCTATATATAATGTAAAAGTTTGTCATGAAAACTATGAATGCTATAACATTCACATAATATAAACATTCACAACACATTGTTAAAGGTGGTGTGAATAATGTGTTGTGAATGTTACCATATTCACTTGTTTATTCTAATGCTGTAACCGAAGAAACACGCATAAAGCATATGAAAAATATATCAAAATAAATGTCAAATTAAAAATAATCAAATAATATTTCCTTTGTGTAATTTGTTTCACTCCAATTTTTATTATATTTTGCTGATTTTCGATTTACAAAATACCGGATGATATTTTTATTCTTTAAAAAAAGTGGTTATAACCACATTTTTAACCACATCCGATGTATCAACTCAATCTAAACCGTTTGTTTGAGTTTTTCGGTTCTTTTAGGTTTCATCTTCATCTTAGTTTTTCAGTTGCCTTCAATCAATTTTGCATGTATGAATTTGTTAAAGTTTCAAGCATAGTGATAAAACAAGTAAAAAAAAGGTAAATGACGATATTTAAAGTTTAAGTTCTCACAAAAAGTACCAGTTTCTTGAGAAACATACCATATATATGACGTTTTCTTTTCCTAGAAAGGCCGAGGATCACATGCGACTATTTTGTTTCTTACCAAGACGTTACACCCAGATGGAATTTGTTACGGATTTTGAGGTTAAATACCCGACTTTCTTTACCTAATGGTTGTAGAAAGACATTTGATCCGGTTTATACCGCTTTGTTATCATTCCTAATTAAGTAGTTGGATTTCACCCGTAACACTAATAAGGATGGTTAAGCAAGTCTAATCAATAATTTTGTAGCATTGGTTCAACTGACAATAAAACTTGGTTTTTTGAGGCTTGAATTATCGGTTTGAATCATGCAAATTCATTGGCTAATTTTTTTTTTGGATACTCTTTAAAACCCTTAGAATTAGTCAAGATACAAGAAAAAAAGTATGTTGAATAGAATATTAAAAAATTACCAAAAAATTGACATAAAAGATACCATTTAGGCATTCAAACAATATTCCATCACATAAGTAATTTGTGGGTACTTTTTTTTAACCATCGTGTTCGAGTTAGCTTGTATGCACCTCGACTAATCACAGAGATCTGAAGAACAGTGAGAAAAATTCTCAGTGGATTTGTAGGACTCGAACTGATGATCTCTGAGATAAATCCTCAAATGTCCAAATCTTATTGTCAGTTGAACTTACCTTAATAGGTTAATTTATTGTTACCTATGTCCTAAAACAATAAAATCCATCAAAACATAGTCAAATGTTTGTTTTTTTCTCAATCTACATAATAAACCTTTGATTTATTATTTTTTATACTTATTTTAACCGGTAGTTTGTTCATCTTGTAACATTTAATAACATGAATGTGAAATTATCAGTTACATTATAAAACTGATTACGTGGATTATAGACTAAGAAGTTATGTTTCATTATCCTAAATAACCTATACATACATACACACACACACACATATATATATATATATATATATGTGTGTGTGTGTGTGTGTGTTTTTCAAATACTAACCCGATCGAATACAAACTATTCGTAAACAATCTACTATGATGACATCATATCTTGATGTTGTTTAACTCGACATCAAACCGGGACTCGTCTTCGCTGATTTCCATCTTGCTTTTATATTCGTATCGAGAAGCGACTATTAGAAAATAAATCATGTTAACGACTCCGAGACCAGCGATCACGTAATAAAAGTAATCAACTCTCCCTGCATCAATGTTTGCCGTTAACCAATCGGGTCGACCATTTTTCCCCGTGACCTTATGCACGACCATCACCAATGCACTACTGAAGTAATTAGCCATGCCCACGGTCACGAAAAACATCGAATTCGCAAAACTTTTCATGTTTTCAGGGAATTCTTTGTAATAAAATTCGATCTGACCAATAATATTGAATGCCTCAGCGAATCCCATTAGGACCAGTTGTGGGACCAGCCACATGACCGATAAGGGTGCGCTTTGGTTGTGGTGCACGGCCGACTCACGTCTCATTTTCTCGACCATTGCGGCCACGACCATTGATAAAATCGAGAAAACGACGCCGATCCCGATTCTTTGGAGTAGTGTGATGCCGGTCTCGATTTTCGTGATTTTTCGAAGCGATGGAACGAGGATACGGTCGTAAAATGGGAGCCATATCCCGATGGTGATCATGGAAAAGACCGCAAGTGAGCCGGGTGGGATTTGAAAATGAGGACCGAGGTGTCGATCCATTTTTAGGGCTTGCGATATCGTGAAAGTCCCTTGTTGTGCTATCGCGATAAAACAAATGATTCCGGAAACTAAAACGGGAATAACTTTTAGTATGCATTTTACTTCTTCGATTTGTTGTATGCTCGCTAACTTCCACGGGTTAACTCGAGAGCCATCCGAAGTAATTTCGCCGTTTAATATAACCGCAGCTTTGTTCAGAAACCTAGAAACACAACATAACGATACAAATGAGCAACATATTCATAATTCACTGCAATAAAATTCACTTTACATAACCACGCGGGTGGTGCCTAATTGGTTTGAACTTGACTCCAAAGGTCAAAAGTACTAGGAGGTTCCAGGTTCAAATCCAAAAAAAGATAAAAATCCCTTTGTGGCCACAAAGGTTCAAATGCGGTGACTCCGGACTATTTGCAAAGTAGGTGGTCGCCCTAGGATTAGTCGGCTCGCATAGCGGGTCGAATATCCAGGTTAATAATTAAAGAAAAAAAATTGACTTTTACATTACGCCAATGAAATTGACCCTTTCAACTATTTCATAATTAAAAAGATTAAATCACCTGAAATTATCGGTTAACGGAAGCTTCGGGATATCGTACGTTCCCTTCAACGGAGGGTCGTAAAATTTCACATCGATCACAATCTCATTAGCGTCAGGAACCTTAAGTTTTCGCTTCTTATAAGCAACGACAAACGCTTGAAAGATTCCGGTAAAAACGCTTCCTTCGGGTTTGACGTACACGTACAACTTAGTACCCACAAAGTACAACACAATGGAGCAGACCATGAGAATGGTTGGGATGGCAAACCCCCAAACCCAACTCACTGAGTCTTGGATATAGACCACAAGGGTTAGGGCAATGAGCAAAATGATGGTGAAAGTGGTGTAGTACCAATTGAAGAAACTATTGATGCCTTTTCTACCTTCATCAGTGGTTGGGTCAAATTGGTCCACACCAAAGGGGAGGCTGCATGGTCTGATCCCACCTGACCCAATGGATAAGAACCCTAAGGCTAGGATCAAGACACCCATGTGGAGGGTGGTTGGACCCTGGCACTGGTTCAGGTGGGTTTGTTGAGGGGTGCATGATGGTGGGTGCAAGGCTGGGATTGCCACGATTAGGGTCATGGTCATCATTCCCTGCAAACAAGATAATCATCAATTGATTAATTATAACGTGTGATTTAAAAGATACGTTCGTAATTGAATATTCACTTAGAATGTGTTTGAAATGTGGATGAGATATGTAACATTCAAAACCCAAAGAACAACTGGTTTAATAACTTTGAATTCAATTTAAAACCATGATGAAAGTTATTGGTAGCTTATATATAGTTTACGAATCTCATTTTCTATTCATGTGAGACAAATTGTTACAGATATTTTAAAACTAAATATAGGATATAAAACATGATATTTTATGAGTATGGAGTAATTTCTTTAGTTAGGGGCTATTTACCAAATATTTACTGGGGTAAGCGTTTACCAAGTTACATTATCTTATCAGATGAATATGATAAAAACCAAAAATCTTACCCGGTAAGAGCGAGACAAGAATCAAGAGTCTTACCCGGTAAGTGAGGGCAACGACTCTTTCCACGCTAATCGCTTACCAGGTAAATTGTTGCATACGATGTCATTTTAATGAACTAAAATCTTACCCAATAAATAAATGATAATGCTAAATTTTACTGGTAAACACTTACTGAATAAATGTTTGGTAAAGGACCCGTCACGAATAGATTTTAGAAAACAAATCATGAAACGAATGACCTTTTTGGTGTTATACCTTATAACATTCTCAATAAGTATACTATAATTTTTTCTGAAATAAAATATTAAAAGTTAAAATCTTTAAAAAAAATACATATAACTCCAATAGCTTTTTTATTTTAGCAATTCTAATATCAACTATATTATTAAGAATAATATATTCATCGTGTAAAATATTATTTTTCTTTCTCATAAAAAAATCATTTTTAATACGTTTTATTGGTGGAAAATAAAAAATAATATTTCTATCTTTTATATCGAGTTTTAGAAATTTTTCTAAATTTAAGGATTTTCATATTTTTCTCTCCATTTTTTATATTTCACCATACAATATAACATAATTACTCGAACAAAAAAAGCTCTCCTAAACCATCAAAATTTCTATTATATAATTATGTTATTTTAGAAATTAGAGAAAATTTTACTATAACAACTACGCTAAATTTTTATCTAGAATTTCATAAATTTATAAGGAAAAAATATATATAACATAACTATTAAACATGCTTTTAAATATATGTAATTAATCTATACTATATTATAAAACATTTGACAAAAACTCTTAAAAAATATTTTTTATGCATGAAGTACTGTTTATTAACGCATATTACTTAAAATTCAAGATTACAAGTAAATTGTGCGTAAATACAACTTATTAAAGCTCCATGTTTAAATTCATGTAACTAATTGCATATAAACATAATCAAATAGAGGATAAATATCTCATTTTAAAATATAAAAAAATCTAAAATATAATTAAAATAATTATCTAATTCTAACAAAACAATTAATTATTATCTTTATAAAAAAACATATTATTAAATCAAATATAAATTACTTCGTTATTGAACATAAAATAAATTATAATAAAAAAATTGAATTAAAAAATAAACAAAAAATAAGAAATTTTAAATAGTTAATTTGATACTAATATTAATATATTTTTGTCAAATTTTTATAATATCTTCAAATTTATATTTTTTTAAAAATAAAAACATTGTCGCATTTTCAAAATCACATAAAATCATATTATAACATCGACTGAAATAAAAAATAAAACAAGATATTCAAATCAAGACGTATCGTGTTGTATTGTACGAGTACCCTTTCAGTAAATATAAAAAGATTTATATTTATAAAATTATATTTAGGGTGAAAATAATTGACCAAATATCGTGGAGAGTGGGGCCCTGATATTAAGTCGACCGGCCCATCCCTATCCGATGAAGAGATCATACCACCCAACCCATCATTGAGAAGCGAACCGTATCGACTAAATTAATAACCTTACATATTTTATGACGTAACGATTTAACCGTTTAATTCACTAACAATCATTTTATTTTCATAAAATACTCTTTAAAAAAAAAAAAGCAATATAAAATTAAATTTAAAACCAAAAACAAATGATACAACAATATACGTCAAAACTTATAACGAGATGAAATAAGATAAGAACAAAGGTTGTTTAATAAATGCTTATCCGTTAAGCATTTATTGAATTATTTATCTTATTGGATGAATATGGTAAACACCGAAAATTTTACCTGTTGTGGCAAAACTATATCATAATTTTATAATCAAATAATTATATCTACCGAGATCATTAAGCTGTCCTATTTGAGTCGGTATGTCATATTCTTTAAAATTAAAAAAACCAAATAAATTACGTATATTTTAATACAAATTGTCATAGTAAATAATGTAAAGATTGATACATATATCTATCGAGAATAAGTTTTTCATATTTTTATATTAATTATTTTAATCATTTAAAATAAACGTTGAAATTCAATAAATGTTTATTTCAATTTATTTTAGTATTCTTTTTTTCTTCCAATTTTATCAAATAAAACTTTTGAATTGACATATCCTCAATTATTTTATATTGAATTTATGGATTTCAGTAATTTGTAAAAAGACAGAATTGACCTTATATGTAAAGATCGAATAGTATCAAATTCTGAATCTTTATTAAATTGTTCATACACGGGAGGGAGGGAGGGAGAGAGAGAGCTTACGAGAAGAGACGCAAATGAAGAGAATGCAATAACCCGAAATTTTCCGACATAAGCATCAGATATGTAGGCACCTACTAGAGGGGTAAAGTTGCCGACTCCAGACCAAATATTTATCAAATACGATGACGATACTTGTGTCATATGAAAAACCGTCATTAGAAACACTGTAAAGTTTGCTAGCAACCCGATAGTTGCCAATCTCTCGAATGACTCCATTCCTGTACATTTATTCAAGAACGATAAATAAGATTATTATTAAGAAAATAATGTTGGGAAACAGAACAATTATAGCATTTAAACTTTCGTTTTTCCAAACAACCGTTCTCGTGAAAAAAAAATGCGCAATGAAAAGTAGTATATATAAACAGAAAGTTCTCGATAAATAACAAATAAATGCCAAAAAAAAATCAAAAAAATTGTGTTTTCCCTTGAAAAATAGTTTATTCTTACAACATCGGGTTCTTTCAATCCATTTTCGCAAGATGAAATAAATCACATACAACGATGATTAGAACGTTAATAACTCATAGTACTTATTACCTAGTACGTAAGGCATGGACTTCCATCCACCGGGCTTCCGTTGGCCAACCTTTGATTGCGGTGACGGTGGCGGCAGGTGGTGGTTATGGTCTTTGCCGGCTTCATATTCCGATGGTGGTGAATAAGGCATTGATCAAGAACGAGAAGGACTTGCAAATCCTCTTTGTGCTTCGTCTCCTATTTATACTTCAACGAAAGCTCGTATTAGGGGCTGAATGAATGATTGGGGTTTTTGTCTTCTAGTTGATGGGAGCTTTTTAACTAATATATTATAATACATCTAGATTTTTCTTTTACAGATGCAACAGATTTTTATTTTTTATTTTTTTTAGAAACAATAATTTTATTAAGAAACCACCGAGGCTAGCAAGATGCTAGCACATACAAAAGAGCCGTTAAAGGGCTGGTACACCAAACATTCCAATCGAGAGAATTACAAGACTTCGATCTGAGTCTAATCCAATTAAAAGAAAAAAACACAATATCCTTGTAAATTACCATCGGATTTTTACCAGTTTTGTTGAAGACCAACGCATTTCGATTTGTCCAAATCATCCAAATAAACGCCATGAGAATTACTTCCAAGCCCTCCTTAACCTTCTTCCCTTTGAAAGGAAATTGAGCTGCAGAAAAAAATTCCGCCAACAGATTTATCCCTCGTTTGTATAAATATAAATACATCTGATTTCTCTCATTTAAATGCATATGACGATAATAATGAGTTTTGGGATTTAGTCAGCTAAAAGTCGAGTACCATAATTGCAAAAAATTGTATCGTTTACCAACGACAATATATCATAAATGCATGTTCGTATAATTGAAAATTGTCGAGTAACGGAATCCACTTCACTAAATTCGAATTATATATTATGTTTCATTTATTGGACGAGTTTAATTCAATTTTCATTCAAAAAATTGCATGGTCCGGTTTGGTTTTCCGTTTTTGGTGTTGGACCAAACTGAATAGAATCGAACGACCCAAATTATTCGATTAAATTTAGATTGTTCGGTATGCATGTGTATATGCACCTATATGTATTTGGGAAGGCCAAGTGAAATATTTGATCGGTGTTCGTATTTATGAGAAGGGTGTAAACAGGTCCAGTCATGACATTTTATGGGTCCTGAGCGAAATGTGAAAAAGAGGTCCTCGATAAGTATGAAAAAAAAAATTCTTTAATGTATCGTTTTTATCTTTAGAAATAACATTGAATTCAGTAAATACTAATAATTTATATTAAACCGTTTTAATAAAGTATTCCTAGCTAGACACAAAATCAACTAATAATTATTTTTAAATTACTAATATCTACCATATCATTTTTATATAACATTGTCATTCCGTTCCACCGTAAAAAGACATCATATTATATATCTTTAATATATAAATTGACATCATTTGGAGTCGCGATGTTGACTATTAGAAGTAGCATTCTATGTAAATCAGTATAAATCAATTGGTTTTCCATCTTCGCTCAAACGGATTCAAAATCTTCAAAGGTTCGTTTATCTACCCTTGAATTTTTTGTTCTTGTTTATTATTTGATTTATTTACTCTTCAGTCTTTTATTTTTGTTGTACAAGATTCAAATTTTAGGGGTATTTTGTTTTGTTTTTGTTAACGTTACTTGATCCGTCATTTAATGCATTTGTAACTTGGTAAACATTTAGCCGAGTAAGCATTTGGTAAACGACCCTTAAACCGAGTTCATTTTTCATGGACTTAAATATTAAAGATACATTAAATAAAAAATAACAAATTTTATTTTAAAGAACATGTTTCAAAATATATATATATATATATATATATTTAAAAATTTATAGTTTTAAAATACATTTCATTTTTATATCCATTGTTTATGTGTTATATGACGTGTTTTTTTAGAATATATATTTAAAATAGGTTTTTTACTTAAATATGTAATTTGCAATGATAAGTTATGTGTGAATTTGGCGTTTTGTTTTCTGTTATTTTATTACCAGTTAATATAATATAAAAACGACATGGGTTTGATTTCGTTTAGTTCTGTAATTTGTATATATTACGTTCAAACTTTATCGTTTCTACCTTTTACTGATATTATTATTTATTTTTTAAAAAACATATAAAATACAATAAAATTAATCATAAACACAAAACCGAACAATATGATAACTAAAAAATATGTTATGATAGTCGTGTAAAATTGCAATTTAAACTGTTATATCGAATCGGACGACTAAAAATCGTATAAAATTTATCTATTATATTTCCTCATGATAATTGTGTGTGTCTATATATATATATATATATATA
>NC_037540.1:2476881-2480477 GCF_001531365.2 Cynara cardunculus var. scolymus
AGACCACATTTTTACACGTAACCTTCACAGCAAAAACACTGTGAAGGTTTTAAAAAGTCACCTTCACAGCATTTTGCTGTGAAGTTTCAAGTGTAAAATGTTGGTCTCACGGGTCTCACGAAAACAGTCTCACGAAAACAGGCTGGTCTCACATGATCCCAAGTTTATATATATATATATATATATATATATATATGTATGTATGTATATATATGTATGTATGTATGGGGAAAGGTTCAAACGAGAACATCTTCATTTTACGAGAACGCGAAAACACTCTTTTACTATAGACAATCACATGTGATACTATTATTCCATCACATATGATACTAAATCAGAGACGCGAACGATTTTCTATGCGATTTTGGTTGCAGGCCAAGTCGCATTACACCACTAAATCCCTCACAAGTATTATCACATGTGATAAGGGTGTTGTTGATATGATACTATAATCCATTAAAACCATCACATGTGATGCTAAATCATAGACCCAGACAACCTTTGGCGCGACCTAAGTTGTAGAACACGTCGTCCGCACATCACAGGGTCTCCTCACGCGTATTATCACACATGATAAGGGTATTCTCACATTCTCATAAAATGATGGTGTTCTCGTTTGAACTTCCACCTATATGTATGTATTTATATAGACTTTGGATCACGTGAAATCAACCTGTTTTCGTGAGACCCACGAGACCCATGAGACCACTTTTTTACACTTGAAACTGCACAGGAAAACGCCGTGAAGATAAATTTTTGCTGTGAAGGTTCGGCTTTTTTTTACCTTCATAATGTTTTTCTGTGAAGTTTCAAGTGTAAAAAGTGGTCTCATAGGTCTCACGAAAACAAATTGGTCTCACGTGAACCCAACTATATATATATATATATATATATATAATCTCCAAACTTTTGATATGAAAACTAATAAACAAGATCTTAAGTTTTAAATCATTGTTGTTAAACACAAAGTTACTGGAATATTATGCATTTATAAATACTATAACCTTTTATTTTGGAAAGTAGTTTATAATTTGACTTGTTATTTTAATACTTTCTCCGTTTAAAATAAGTGTTTCAGAGATAGATTACTAAGGAGTCGTTTACCCGGGTAAGCACTTACCAAGTAAAATTACATCATCGGATGAATATGGTAAGAACCAAGAATCATACCTGGTAAGAGCAAGACAAGGACCAAGAGTCTTACTTGAGGGCGACGACTCTTACCATGGTAAACGCTTACCGAGTAAATTGTTGCATACAATGTCGTTTTGGTGGACCAAAATCTTATCCGATAAGTGAATAATATTGTTAAATTTTACCCATAAACACCTACCGGATAAGTGTTTGGTAAACGACACCTGAATGCTCAAATATGTACTTAATTAATGCATAAATATTTAAGAGTTGTGAAAAGAGGGAAATTAAATAAGGTAAAGTTGTCATTAGACTAACTAAAAAGAGTAGTAATTATTTATGTCTAAAACCGTGTATTTTCAATTGTTACACTTATTTTAGAACGAAGAGAATATAAATCAATAAAGTAATAATTATCTTGTATTTCTAGTTTTGTCGAAAAGGGAAATTGAAATAAATAAAACAATAAATTACACTTTTGATCCTCGTGCTTAAATTAATTACAAATTTAATCATTATAGTTATCATTTTGTTTCACTTTTGATCCTTATAAACTAACCCTAATTACAAAAGTAAGTTAAGTTAATGGTATTTTGGTTTTTCTTTTACTCTTTTTTTTGTGTTTTTTTTTTTTTTTTTTTAATGAACCACTGAAGAAAAAAAAAGGCATAAAAAAGTAAAAAGACCAAAACAATCTTTTGTTATCTTTTTAACTGGAGTTAGTCATATGAACCAAAAATGAAACAAAATGACAAATACAATGACCAGAACTATAATTAATTTCAAATAGAGATCAAACTTGATAATGAGTAATAACCACATGGACCAAAAATGTAATTTAAGGGGCCGTTTACTAAACGCTTACCCGGTAAGTACTTACCGGGTAATTTTCCGCACCGGATGAACATGGCAAGGGCCAAGAATCTTACCCGGTAAGAGAGATGACAAGGATGAAGAGTCTTACCCGAGTAAGCGCTTACCAGGTAAATTGTTGCATAAGGTACGTTTTGAGATACAACAATCTTACCCAATAAAATAATTATAGTATTGATTCCTAGCGTTAAGCACTTACCGAATAAGCATTTAGGTAAACAGCCCCTTACTCTAAATAAAAAGAGAAATTGAAAAGGAGAAAGAAAAAAAGAAAAAAAGAAAATATTGATATGGTCCACACGTTTGAATTGTCATGATTTTGACATGTTATGTAATCAAAATTTGCGGTCTTTATGAACATTAAATTGTATCAATAGAATCCAAAAATCCGACGTCTTAGTATGAAAAATAATAGTTATATCTGATTTGACATATAAATTATTAATAATATTAAGTTTATGTAATCTACTGGTTGTAGCATAGTTGATTTTCGAGCAGTGTTGCTATTAAACATACGAGGTAAATTTAATGTCTAATAGCTGTTGTTTGAAAGCTACATTTTATTTTGTAGGTAAGCCATTAACATCTGACATTATATGCTTTGGACGGAGCATTGTGAACCGACCCAGAATCTGTCAATTACAAACCCTAAGTGTGCAAGCCGACCTACTATGTTGGGTGTTGCTAAACCCTGGTGTGAATTATGTTAATCTAAAATAAATTTAGGTTTATCCAGTTTAAGTGTATTTAGCAGTAAGACAAAACCTTACAGACTAATTTGGTAAATCTGTAACAGATTAAATACCACGATTATAAAAGACAGAAATCCAAAAGTCTTCCTTTATGTTAGAATCATCTAATTTATATATTATTTTACTGGTTTTTTTTATTGTTTTCATACAAAGGTGAACAGGAGATGCATAAATATAATAAGAAAAGAAGTTTTACTGGAAACTCATCAACTGCACATTCATATACGAGTGTATAAAGTAAATATTTCTGTCAGTTTAATGTCAAAGGTAGCGGTGATCGCAAGAAATGTAACCATCGTTTTTGTTGAGGTTATGTGATAACCTCCGTAGATGTCAAAAAATGCGATATTTGTAACGTTAAATATAAAAAATTATTTTTTTAAAAAATATTATATTAATGATGGATGTTATAGTGATCATTCAGTATGACATGAATGCGTCATCGGATCCAGATTCTAGAATAAAAAATATTCCTATTTCAAAACAAGAGACAAACAATAATGTCATAAATATTGGAAAAGAAAATTCTAAAAACACCTTACAAAGATTTATTTTAATATCTATAAATATAATGATAGTATGATTTGGGATCATGTGAGACCCGTGAGATCACTTTTCTGCACTTGAAACTTTATAACAAAACGCTTTGAATGTAACATTCATAGTGTTTTTTCTGTGAAGGTTCAACTTTTTTTTTACTTTCACAATGTTTTGTCGTGAAATTTTAAGTATACAAAAAGTAGTCTCACAAAAACAAATTGGTCTCACGTGAACCCAACCCATGATAGTGTATATATATATATATATATATATATATATATATATATATATATATAG
>NC_037540.1:2481493-2499247 GCF_001531365.2 Cynara cardunculus var. scolymus
TATATATATATATATATATATAGAGAGAGAGAGAGAGAGAGAGAGAGAGAGAGAGGGGTGGAGGTTCAAACGAGAACATATCCATTTTACAAGAGAACGAGAACACCCTTATCACATGTGATAATACGCGTGAGGGGACCCTGTGATGTGCAGACGACATGTTCTACGACTTAGGCCGAACCAAAGGTTGCCTGCGTCTATGATTTAACATCACATGTGATGGTCTTGATGGATTATAATATCATATTAACAACACCCTTATCACATGTGATAATACTTGTGAGGGGATTTAGTTGTGTAAGGGCGACTTGGCCCGCAACCAAGATCGCATCGAAAATTGTCCGGGTCTCTGATTTAGTATCGCATGTGATTGTCTATGATAAAAAAATGTTCTCACGTTTTCATAAAATGAAGGTGTTCTCATTTAAACTAATTCATATATATATATATATATATATATATGTATATGTATGTATATATCATCTTTTTGAAAAAGAGAAACCTTTATTGGAGCATATGTATATATAACAAGTTTGGAAGTATGTTGCATGATTGAAGTGGTGAGGTTTCTTGGACCATTTAGTTTGGAACATATGGTGCATGATGATTCAAGTGGTATACAATACAAGTCAACTTTGGGTTTTTTGATGCCCCACACCATTTACAAGTCAAAATCAATATAGGCAAGTCCACATTTTTTTTTTAGAAAACAAGGTACATCGACTCTAATAATTTAATATTAAATACATTATTAAAATATCAATTTTATATTTAATTTCAAGTGGTAGACTGTACATTTTTTTAAGGAAAAGTTAAAAAAAAAAAAACCCAACGAACTATCACATTTTGAGTAATTAAACGTCTGTTTGTTAGCAGTTTGATGAGACTCAAAGCTTATTCAGTAAGTTATACATGACTGTTTAGTAAGAGCGATATATAAAGTGGCTTATTCAGTAAGATTATAGGGGGAACTTTTTGCAGAAAGTCAAGTTTTTTTTCCAAACTTGTTCATCCCGCTTAAAAAACACGTTCTTTCAATATATGAAAAAAACCCTTGAACAAAAACATTCACAATATATGCAGACAAATTAATCCAGACATGACTTGATAAAAAACAAACCAAACAGTTCGTCTCTAAACTATTTTCTTAAACAAATAAATCTTTAAACCTTTTGAAATCAAACAATTAAACTCTTCAACTTAGTAAAACGGAAAAACCAGAAGAACCAAAATCATAAAATAAATTTTGACTGGGTAAAAGATATAAAAATCGATAAAATAAACGATAACGTCTCTCATTTAACGATTGTTACAGGAAGAGACCAAATCTGGATATTTCTGCAAACCCTCGTGACCAAATTTGGTGGATTTGTTTTTTAGCGATATTGCCAAAAAGTAAATCATCTGATAATTATAAGTACTAAATTATGATTAGAAAAAGACATTGTAGATGATGTCATCATCATCGACATAAGTGTTTCTCATGTGATCATAATATAATATCATCATTTGACTTCATAACACCAATATTCGGCTCGGCTCATTCAAAGGCTTGATTAATTTTTCAAACCGAGTCGAGCCATTCAAGCATACACGCTACAAGTCAAACATGTTTACAGGTCGTATAATCAAAATATAATATCAAACTCGAGCCAATAAACTAGTTATTGATCTCGAATTTGAGCTCATAAACGAGCTTATCAAGTATAATGATAACCCAAATTTGTCGAGCTCAAGCCCTACATTGAAAAAGTCATTCCGGCTCGAGTTCGAGCCTGGTATTACTATTTCGAGACAAGCTTGAGTAACCTACTACTGGCATTCGTATACACCTCTATCTAGCAAAACTGAAAAAGAGGCTTCTCCTCTTCTACATATAACTTGAAAGGATTCGAGAGGTTCGCACGGTACCATGGAGACGACAAGATGTTGCTTGTTGTTACTTGTTTGATTTAGAGACATCATGAAACGTACCTTTTATAACAAATCATCTACGCTGCTTCGATTGGTTCTTGATTTGAGTTACACATTTTTAAATTTCCGTTGTGCTTGTGCTATCATAACCCAGCAACCGGTGGGAATTATGTCCGTCATTTGTTGGACATGTCTCTATGACGTGATGCTTAAGTCTATACGATTACTTGCATGAGCTCAGTACTAAATTCTCGTGTTTGTTTGGTACGTGGTCGCGTATCCAATCACTTTTTGATGGTTTTTGATATCTGACAAGTTTCTTAATTCTGTTTTGTTATATGTCATATCTGCGCGTTACTGAGCGTTTTGTTCAGCCACAATTCTTTTTCCCCGTATTCAAGACATAGAAAGCAGAAAAGTGAAATGAATATATGAATCGAAGGTATATGATTGTGGGTTAAAAGAATGAAAAACCTGTACACAAGAAGAAGAAGCTGTGCTTTGTTATACTATGCTATGCAGACCGTTCATGGACAATAAGACTGTTGTTCTCGTACCCATTGTTGTGAATGATCGGGAGCAACGGATCAACTCTCCAAATCCCGTCAACGATGAATTTAATCTACAAAACAATAACCCTAATTTATCCAAACAATTGTTGATTTATTTTTGTGATCCAAACAAGAAGCTATCCTACCTCATATCTTCCTGGATACAACTTCAGAGAAGCAGAGAAAATTCCTGTCTTTGTTTTCTCCATCTTTATCTGCAATATCATCATCATATAAACTTCTTAAAATCATAATTAAGTGATCACAGGCTTATATATACGTGTATATATATATATATATATATATATAGACGAAGGATAGTGTGAGAATAGGAGTTAAGGTGAGAAGCGTAAGAAGGAATATGAATCCTTGATCACTTTTAATCTCACACCCACCCCTGAATTGCGCTTAGGGAAGTGAGCTGGTGCATTTCAGTGCACCACATTAGTGTTGATCTTCAATTTAGGATTGATCCAAGGATGGAGATCCCTTCTTACCCTCCTCATCATAGCAAAACACAGCTTCTTCTTCTTGTGTATAGAGAGAAATAGAGGGAGGTTCGGGGGAAAACCTCCAAAAAATGAAAAACCGAAGAACACCCTGGTAACCGTTCATTTGAAGGATATACACATGTGCATACAAGTAATTGAAGTTGTTTCTTGGTTTCTATGCATGTATGCATGTTATGCACATGTGCATACCGGACAAATTACTTGCATGCACATGTGCAAACTGTATAGATGAATGGTTACCAGATAATCCTCAGTTGTTCAGTTTTTTGCAATTTTCTCCTGATCCTAACCCTATATACATATACATATACATATACATATACATATACATATACATATACATATACATATACATATACATATACATATACATATACATATACATATACATATACATATACATATACATATACATATACATATATATATATATACATATCTATATAGAGGAGGTTTACTTTGCAAACCATGTTATTTGTACAAACCGTACAAACCTCATTCAATTAATCATAATTTTTCATTTTTTTTGTAATTATGAGAGGTTAATTAATCATTTTTATTGTAGAGGCTGTTAATCATGAATATTATCATCTTCATAATATAAATTTTAAAGAAATATATGAAACAATTTCATTAAAATTTCATAGCCATATATGAAATAACTTCATCTAGAAAAGTATTATATGAAACAATTTCATGAAACAAAATCATTAAATTAAACAATAAAATCGACGGATAAGGGTGGTTTGCACGGTTTGTACAAATATGGGTGGTTTGCATTTGATCGCTCCTCTATATATATACATATACATATACATATATATATACACACATATACATATACATATACACACACACATATATACTCAGAGAGAGAGAGAGAGGTGGGTAATTATACAAACCAACACATAGTTACAAACTATACAAACCAATCTCAACCGTCCATCTGGTTTGATGAAATGTAGTTTCATAAATATATAGATTGTTTCCTAATATAAAACGTTGATCATAATTAATGAACTTTAATCATCTTCAATAAATATCCAGATCATAATGAATAAATACTCATCATTTCCATAAATATGTCAATTGACTGGTTTGTATAGTTTGTAACAATGGCATGGTTTGTATTTGAAACCTCCTCTCTATCTCTCTCTCTCTCTCTCTCTCTATATATATATATATATATATATATATATATCCCACACAGAGCCCACAGGTGGGTCCTGGCAACTGGGGTATGATGTACGCAGACTTGATCTCTACCTCAAAGAGTAACATCTGAAAAATGAGGATGATGATGCATATCATATTTTGGAATAATTATTTTGTATATTCTTTAAAAGAATTCCAAAAAATTTAAGAGAGGGAGAACCTGAGACGTCCAACCATCAAAGGATCCAACTAAGATCACTTCCAAGGCTGAATGAGTCCAAAATATGCTGGTGGTACGAAGAAGCTGCAAAGTTCTACGTGCACTATCGATTCTCCTTTGCTTCTCCACAACTAATTTCTGTGTATCACTGAAACCATACAGACTATGTGAATGAATGATTTGTATCACTGAAACCAAATGGATAAACTAAAGAGAAAAGCATACATTACTGATAGTGCAATCTTTCCTTCAAACACTGCTAGTTTTGCGCGTATAGATCTCAACTTATCCTCGGCCTTCATATGTTCGTTTTCTTGGAATTCCCATGCATCGGAAAGCTGCTGCAACTCACTCGAACTGCTTTCAAGAACCTGGTGAAGATTTGATGAACAAAGTTTGGTCACAAGTAAGAAAAACCAAATCAAACCAAACAAACCCGGTACATCCCACCTGAGATGGGGTGCGGGGAGGGTAAGGGTTGTTTGATTGGTTTTCCATTATGTCTTGTATGGATAAAGTTGTCAATGTGGATTAATCTGTCTGTATAGATTGTGAAGGTTTCTGTTTGGGAGGGTTTTTTCATGGACGGAAGGAGCATGTTTTTTAACTGTGAGGGGCAGGTTTGAAAAAAAACTTGGTTTTCTGCATGAAGCTCCTCCGTAAAATCTTACTGAATAAACCACATTTTGTATCATTAAGCCACTACCAAACAATACTATATAGTTGAGCGAATAAACTAAGTGTCCCATTAAGCTGCTAACAAACAGGCCATAAGATGTACATAGATCTGATGTAACAACCCGTCCCATGTAGATAGAAAAGTAGATTTGCAAGCTTATAGGTTCAAAGTTGTGGGCTACCAATAACTTCCACCATGATTCTAATCTCATTTGGAGGTTATTGGGCTAGTCTGCTGCTTTGAGCTATGGGGCATTACAAAACTGAAGTTCCTTAATACAAAACCGTAATTTCAAGTGAAGTCGGAAAAAGAACAATGTTGATAGTATCGAATTCAACTGCTTAAAGGCATGATTATGGAAGATAAAAGGTGGAAGTTTACTGACCTCTGAGTTAAGTGTCTGACTTTTGGATCGCAATGAGCGAAGGGCGGAGGAGAGCTCAAGTTGCATGTCTTGAAGTCGAGATCTTATCTGATCTGGGTTTATCTCCTGATGTCTCTCTTGGAGTTGCGAATCACGCTGTATAGCTAGCATTTTAGCCGTTGAGTCCTCTTTTCCATAATCAATCTCTGCAGCTGAATTTGAACCAAATCAACCAATATTGGCAAGCATATTGGTGAAAAAGACGTAATTTAAAATTTTATTGGCTACAAAATCACAAAAAAAACCTTGAAAATCTGAGAAGTGCCTTCTTGGAATTGTCCAAGTTCCTTGTGCAGTTGATTTACCTGAGATATTCACCAAAATTCATTACTAGAAAAAGACATAAACCATCAAACTGAAACCAAAATTTCTCAATTTGTTCATAAGCAGAAGCTTAATACACAGTAAAATACACATCAGCTGCATGGGTTAAGATGCAGCTTAATCTCCATATTGAGATAAGGGTCTGTTTGTTAACAGCTTATTCGGTTAGCTATACATGACTGTTTGGTATTTGCTTAATGATATAGAAAATGACTTATTCAGTAAGCTTCTAGGGGGGAGCTTTATGCAGAAAACCAAGGTTTTTTTTCCCAAACCTGCCCCTCCCAATTAAAAAACATTCTCCTTCCATCTATGAAAAACTCTCTAAAACCTTCTCCATCTATACAGACAGATAATCCACAGAGACAGCTTTATTAATACAGGAGTTAATGAAAAACCAACCAAAGAGCCCCTAACTCAATGCCTTATGGGTTGGAAATGAACAAAAACCAAAACAAATTGCGATATACGAACAGTAAATCTTCGATTAACAGAATATTAACAATAATAACTCACCCACATCAGTTGACATGTGAAAATCTGAGAGACAACCGTTGTCTTTACTTGAAGCATATATGTTTTTCTCCATACAAAGGTCAAATGACAATCTCCTATGTTTCTTCAATCTACTCAGTATACCTTCTACTCCTTTATCTTCATCATCTGCTTCCATTTCACTAATCAAAAAGAATTGTTTTAACTCAATTTAAACCCAATTTGTGGAACTTTAAACAGAAGCATTTAAAACAGTTGAAAGTACAACTTTGTGGACTCTATTTTCTACATGAAGATATTGAAGGAAAGAAACAATGTACAGTTGATTAGAACAAGAATGATTTCTATGTTCTTGATTTTGTTACCCACTACATTTTTCACATATATCATCAATCTTTATTCAAGAAACAGAAATCATTGGGAATGGCATTCAATTTCTAATGCTTGCAATAAGGTTCAATATACCATTGAATCTTTTATCAAATTATGAACACCAATTTTCTTCTGTCTACCATTGAATCTTTTATCAAACAACCCCAAATGAAGAACTTGTATTAGTGGATTACAAATTCGAAAAGAAGAATCTTACAGTGGTCTACCAGAGGGTGAAGCAGCTTCATGTCTTTGTTGATAACTTTCAACCCTTGTATGTAACTCCCTCAGATCATTAAAATCATTGCTCTCCAAATCATTTTCATCATCAGAAGAATCCCAACCCAAAGCCAGCCAACCACCTGTCTTGGTGATGGCATTCACTAAGTCAAGTCTCCCAGCATCCAGTAGTTCTTTCTTGGTTGGGAACTCATTTGGGTTCCTCGAATTCTTCATGAACACCAAGATTTCTCTCTCTAAAACCAACTCTGCTTCACTATTGAAATACCCCTCAAAGGAAACCCCACTTCTTGTTATTGTTTCTTTCAACTCTTTATACCCTAAAACGCAGTCCTTTTTCACCGACAAGAACGAAACTCGGGGCCTAATCTTGAAATTAGATCCCAACCCAAGAATAGAAACCACAGGGGAAATTAAGTGATGCACAGTTGAGGAGGCGATAGATGACACCATTGTTCAGGCATTTCATCGAGCAGTTGGGATGTGTGGGTAAAAATTTGGACCAAGATTCCGCATTTGCAGTGAAGTAAAGATTATGGTTTCTTACAAGAAGGATGGAGAAAGAAGGCGATGGAGGGAGGATCGGAAAACGTGAAGAAAGAAGGGTGTCTGAAGCAACGAACAATACAAAAACGGGATGAGTCGAGTACAAATTTAATGGTTGATACAACGTGGAGTAAACGTCTGTACTTTGGGAATACCTTTGAATTTGATAACGGTAGCCACCCTTAAAATTTAGGAAATGAGTTAAAAAAAAGTATATGTTTTTATTTTAGTTTCTTCTAAAAGTATTTTAAAGTAGGGTACAAATTTAATGGTTCGCGTCTTAGCCGTTGGATGAGCCAAAAAATGTTCCTTCACATGGGTGTCCTTGGAAACGTGTTCCGTATGAGACCGGTTAGAGTTGTCAGTGATCAACTTTTTGTCTAAATAATACAAGACATATCAATAAATCCCGGAATTTGCATAAAACAAAACGATCACATACACATTGATTGTTAAGTTTAACGTCAAAGAAGCAACAATTAATATCGTGGCATGGAGTTATACAAAACGATAGGGACAACAATTAAACTTAGATACATCACGACATAAGAGTTTCAAAACCTAAATGAAGAATCAATTGGATTTTGATGGTTAAGTTGTTGGTTTTTAAGCCCATTTGGCCATTACAGACATCCCCCCGGCGCCTAGCAAGACCGCCGAGAACGCTTTAAGTTGAAGCTTAATACTCCCTTGAAGTTTCGGACCCATAAAATCAGCCGCAAGAAGATCCACCATAGCCATGTAGATTAGGAGACCAGCGGAAGAAGCGTTGAGTAATCCCACGGTGATCAACGCGCTTGGGCTGTTCTCCTTGTACGTCTTTGCTAACCCGATCCCTAACGCAATCCCAAACGGAGTCGTTATCGAAAAGAAAAACACCAACATTGCTTTCTTCATCATCTTGTATTCAGCCTGCAAGTTCATTAAACCAAATATTGTTACCCAAATGCAATTATAATAATCATTCAAATGACATTTATAAGAATATGTGTCATCATATTAGATTGCTCTCGAAAAGAGCATTTGAGAAGAAAACGAAGGTTCTAATATATATTGGAAAATAAATGGTTCAAGTCCAGCCAACATGGAACTCTAACATGCCCCTTCAATTGAGGCTAGACAGATGGACACACACTACAACAAAACTGAGTTTATAGGAAGTTTAAAATTTTTAAGCGTCTTAATAACGTACTTTATAGGACTTCGGCATATAGGACCAACCATAAAACTTCATATCAAAAAGTGTTACAATAGATTTATAATACATTTTTATTCGTTTTAACAAGTTTTTTAAGATGCTTTTAAAAAAAGTATCGTTTTAATCATTTTATAGGACATTTTTTAGATGTCTTATGAATCCATCTTTTTATCAAACACTTGTATTTATATGAGTTTTTTAAAATAGTGTCCTATAAAATAACTAATACGATACTTTATTTTATAAGCGTCATAAACCTATTGTGATATTTTTTGATATGACGCTTTATAATTTGATCATATAAACTTAAGTTCTATGAAATAAGTTATTAGAATGCTTAAACATTTTAAGTGTCCTATAAACCCAATTTTGTTGTAACGACAATCCCAAAATGTCTAAAGGGGTATGCAAGATAGGTGAGGCCCACCTAGACAAGTACAAATTGCATTCTTAGAGTGATAAATGTATGCTTATATTATATGTGAGAATATTTCAAACCCTCTTATATTACTTTTTAAAAGAGACGATGTGAATCATAAAATGTAGAATTCAACATATATAAAGTAAAAAGATCAAGTCTAACTTATATATATATATATATATATATATATGATTTTTTTTAAGTATATAATATTTATATACGGCAAATGCAACAAATAAACTCACACACCCTCCTTATTTATGATGAGGTTTGAACCCCTAACCTCCTAAAAGGTCAAGGGCTACGATACCGCTAGGCCAAAGACCCTTTGGTAAGTTTGTGTGAGTATATATATATATATATATATATATATATATATATATGAGTGTGTGTGAGTATGTGTTTGTAGGGCTGGATTCACGTGAGATTAGTCTGTCTTCGTGAGGCAACATTTTTACACCTGAAAGTTCACAACAAAATGTTGTGAAGTTAAAAGAAAGTCGAACCTTCACGGCAAAAACATTGTGAAGGTTTCACAGTGTAAAAATGTTGTCTCACGTGTCTCATGAAAACAGTCTTATCTTACATGATTTCAAGTTTAAAATGATCAAGTACAACTAATATGAAACTCTAATCTAATATAATCTCTATACCTGTAGGATGCAACCACCAAGACCCATGCCTTCAAACATTTGATGGAAACAAAGAGCTGCAATCAATGGTTTGATGACGCAGATGTCGTTTGAAGCTCCAACACCCAGTCCAATTACAACTGAGTGAACCACTATTCCAAGCTCCATCACCTATACATACATACATACATACATACATATATATATATATATATATATATTTACATCCAATTAAGAACTTCCAAAACTTCGAAATCAAAACAAAATTTTGAATCTATTATTGAGTAGAAGACTAACCATGGCAACAACGCGATAACGTAGTAATTGTGAACCAATTGGTCCCTTTTGAGCACCATGGTGGTGGCTATGATGGTGTCCATGACCACTACTCGCCACCGCCATCTCATGGTCTCCGCTGCGGCCGGCAGCCTGATCACCACCTTCAGCGAAGACGGAGTTATTCTTCTTGGTATACATACTGGTAGCCATGGAATCCACCATAAGTGTAAAAATAGCAGATAACATAGCCACAAAACCAGTAAACGGAAACTTATGCCAAGGGTTATCAGCCAAGCAACTGGACCTCAACATATCGAAAGAATCCGGCAAGACATGCATGAATCCGGTGGCCAGAATGATGCCGGAGGCAAAAGCTTTAACGATGACGAAAAGGCTCCGGTCAGGGCTGAGGGCGGGGATCGAACGGGTGATGAGAGGAAGACAGACGCCGATGATGCTGGTTATGAGGATTGTAGCAATGCCGATGAGCTTTAATGGCAGAGCTTTGGATTTGTTGTTGCAGGCATTGTTGGTTGCTTCTTCGCATTGAGCTAGGGTTTTGGTGGAGAAGAAAGCTATGAAGAAGAAGGTAATGGAGATGAGGTTTAGAAGCTTGGTGGTGTTGCAGGCAGCCATGGCTTCTTGATGGTTGCAGGTGGTTATGGATTTGTACTTTGGTCTTCTTGATGTTTTCAGATATATAGACACTTGTCTTGTGATAGATATAAATTAAATAATATACAAGTTGCTAATTAGAATTAATAATATGTTAATTTAAAATAAATAATTTTTTTAATACAAATTTACAAATAAATGTTGAATTGGACAAAAAAAATCTACATGTCTATATGAAAACAAATACAAATTTAGGGGTTGTTTATTTACCTCATAATAGTTTCATTAAGATATAATATTTGAATCATTAAGAGGTGAATCTTGTTTGACAAAAAAAAAATCATCTTAATAGTTCTAAAATCCTCTGAATGATTTTGCATCCTGAGCCTCCCGGCGCCCTAATTTTATTGTAACAAATTATCAAACAATTATATTTCATTTTGCATTATATCATAAGAGCTTCTTAATCACTCTGACCACCTAATCGTTCTGCACTAAACCATTCAGCAACTACCTAACAGTCCCTTATTGGTTCAATTGACAATAAAACTCGATCATTTCGGGAATTTTTCTACAGATCATTAGTTCGAGTCCTGCAACATCATTGGAATTTTTCAGACTGTTCTCCATGGTTTTTGTGATTGGTCAATGTATGCATAAACTGACCCGGTATGCAACCATAGTCAGAAGAAGAAAAAAACACCAACTTAATTTGATAAGCTTGAAGAGAAGACACTTAGCATTTTAAATAGAGAAACCAACAACTAAATGCAAAATCAAATCAACTCTAAGCGATGGTGAAATAAACGACTCTTTGGCAACCCATAACTTTTCCCTGACGGATGTACCTTTAAGATGGATTAAAATTCCGTGAAATCACGTTTTCTTATCATGTGAAAAAGTCAATACGATTTGATTTGGCAAAGTCAATTTGTGTCGATTTGGAGAATAAAATATATATTTTCACATGAAATCAACCGTTTGAACAAGACACAAAACTACATCTTAGGCGTAAATCCGAAGTTGTTAGTAGCTGATAGAAAAAATCAGTTTTTTGTCGAGTTTGAGTTATTTTTAGTTTTTCGGTTTATTTCGAAGAAGCTTTTCGGTTTTTATAGTTGATTCGATGTTTTTTTTTTGGTCTTTGGTTAATTTTGACTTTTTTTTTGTTGATATCATTCATATTTTCTAGTATCTCAGAGCATCCTTAAAATTTAATATGTACAGCTTTATAATTTAATAGCTAAACAAACACCCTAAAAAGCAATTAATGTAGAGGGTCAACCATTATAAAACAAGATTGAAATTACATTATTAATCTATTCTATAATTAGATTCGATAACATTCAATAAAATTAAAACATAATTTGTTTTTTTGTTTTTCAAAAACAATAAATGATTTAATAATTGATTGAAAAGGAGATTTAATCGGGGCTATGTTTTCTCCAACATCTTGGGATGCTTCTAATAGCAATTTGAGAGTCCCTATAAATTGTATTTTGTCTTTCTTACGTGAGATCAGTTTGTTTTTGTGAGATTTGTGAGACCATTTTTTACACTTGAAACTTTACAGTAGAATACCCTTCAAACATTGTGAATGATGTTTTTGTTGTGAAGGTTTGGCTTTTTTATCTTTACAACGTTTTGCTGTGAAGTTTAACGTGTAAAAAAGTGGTCTCACGAATATAGGTTGGTCTCACATGAACCCAATATATATGTGTACTATATTATAAAACATTTGACAAAAACTCTTAAAAACCATTTTTTTATGCATGAAGTACTGTATATTGATGCATATTACTTAAAATTCAAGATTACAAGTAAATTTTACATAAGTACAACTTATTAAAGCTCCATGTTTGAATTTGTGTAACTAACTGCGGATAAACATAATCAAATAGAGAATAAATATTTCATTTTAAAATATAAAAAAAAACTAAAATATAATTAGGATAATTATTGAGTTCTAACAAAATAAATAATTATTATCTTTATAAGAAAATTATATCAAACCAAATATAAATTATTTCGTTATTGAACCTAAATTAAATTATAATAAAAAAAATTGAATTAAAAAATTACACAAAAAATAAAAATTTTAAATAGTTAATTTGATACTATTATCGATATATTTTTGTCAAATTTTTATGATATCTTCAAGTTTATATTATATAAAAAATAAAAACATCATCGCCTTTTCAAAATCACATAAGACCATACTATAACATCGACTGAAATAAAGAATAAAATAAAATATTAAAATCAAGATGTATCTCGCTGCATCACACGAGTATATATAAATATATTAAAGGTCATTAATTCGAGTCTTGCACAATCACTAAGGATTTTCCTGACTGTTCTTCAGGACCCTAAAATTAATCAAGATACATGCAAACGAACTCAAACACCAACGTAAATTTTTTTGCAATGTGTGATTATCGTTTTGATCCTTGCTTGACACATACTACCTTTCGTTATTATAAAATGTGTTAACTTTTTTTTATAGTTTTATGCATTAAAAACTGTACTTTATTTTTATTTTATCGTCACTATTTTTATTTCGATATACATACAAATAAACAATTATATTAGCGAAAACGATTTTTCCATTTATTGACAATAATTAATATTTTTTAATAAACAAATTCAAATAATATTTTCAATATAACAGAGACATACATGTCGTCATTACTTAATATATTATACTGTAAATCAAACATATCATATTTTTATATAATTTCTTTTTAACGAGCACAACATATTTTATACAATTTTAATACAGTTAACAGTAAAACAACATATTTCAAACCACAAGAGTGATGTCTGATTGGTTGAACTTGACTCCAAAGGTCAAAAAGTACCAGAAGGTCACAGGTTCAAATCCAAGAGAGAATAAAAATCCCCTTGTGGCCACGGAGGTTCAAATGCGGTGACTCCGAGCTATCTGCAAAGTAGGTGGTCGCCCTAGGATTAATCAGCTCGCATAGCAGGTTGGATATCCGAGTTAATAAAAAAAACAACAGATTTCGTCTGTCTTGTGTTGATGGCTAATTACTTTTTAGAAAAGTCAACCAAACATGATAACATTTTCAAATATATTTGTATTTATAGATGGATTTTATATATAAGTATTTATTATTTGATTCATAAAATATGATTTTAACATTGAAATAACAAATAGGAAACAATAATTGGATGCCAAGATTGTTGTTGGAAGGTCAATTAAGAAAACATTCGAAGAAAATAACACATTAAAAATAAAGTTACAAAAAAAAAAAAAACGGTGAAACATGCATACATTTAGTGGGCGTGTGAGTCAAGGGCAATTGAGTCGTCTAACGTCACATTCGCTAGAAGTGAGTCTATAAGCGAGCTTTAGGTACGTAGGGGTCGTATTGACTTTCTAGGAAGGACAAATTGGCTCGGTCAATTTAATTGTAAAAGTTAAGTATCATGGTGATAGGTTAGAAGTCGATATCAAACCTATTGGTGAATTTCATGTGCTTTAAATGAGATGTACACACACACACACACACACACATATATATATATATATATCTCGATGTGTTATATGTGTTCAATATATCAAAAAGGAGTTATGCATCTTATGTATCTGGCTTTGTATTAATCTGTGTTAGCATATTGCATGCAAATCAATATGTTTTAGTGTTATGCATGAAACAAATGAGCTTTTTATGTGTGTGGTTCATTTACAATGATGCCAGTGATACAGTATAAGGAGGCGGAGACATGTTCAGTCTATTAAGGTCGGATCGGCCTAAATTGGGCAAACTCATTTAAACCACACTTTAAAAAGATCTATATCATATATGTAGAGCATGTATCTCAAACGAAATTGCATCTTTTATTATCAGTATCGTCATTGGTAAATACGAGCATGTTTTCATGAATTTATATGCATGATAATGTTTTGAATGGCCAACGTTTTTAGTATAGGTTTGTTGTACGAAACCATGAACCCATTAAACTTATTAGCTGAATAATCGCATACATCTCAGGAACAGGAACAGGAGCGTCATAAGTAGACAAAGGTGAACATAACAAGGAAACAAAAGCAAGAGAAATGTCTAGATTTGTTATACTTAGTTGATTGCAGTTATGTTATATTGTTTTTTTTATTAACCTGGATATCCAACCCGCTATGCGAACCGACTAATCCCAGCGCGACCACCCTATTTGCGGGTAGCCCGAAGTCACCGCATTTGAACCTTCATGGCCACAAGGGGATTTTTTTTATTCTTCCCTGGATTCGAACTTGGGACCTCTAGGAACTTTTGACTTTTGGAGCCCAAGCTTATACCAATCAGACACCACCCTTGTGGTTATGTTATGTTGTTTTCGGTCTTTTGGTTTTGTTTCTTGTCTTTCATTCGATATAAGATGAACTTGATATGTTTAGACATTCAATTCTAGTTGTAAAAACTTTCATCACTGAGTCGTAAGTTTTTCATTGCATATCATAATGATACTTATTTATTTTTATAAAGATTAGTAAGTTGAATAAGGTATCAGTTGTTTATGATTTAAAAAAAAGGGTATTACAAAATTTATGGGCAATAACTTAGACTTATATAAAAAAAAAACATATTTGTTTGATGATAAATAATCAAAATTTAAAATACAAATAAATTTAAGGGTCGTTTACTAAACACTTATCCGGTAAGTGTTTATCGGGTAATTTTCCTCACTTGATGAATATGGCAAGGGTCAAAATTTTTACCCAGTAAGAGCAATGATAAGGATAGAGAGTCTTACCCGGTAAGTGATGATAACGACTCTTACCCGTATAAGCTTTTTACCGGATAAATTGTTGCATATGATACCGTTTTAATATACTACAATCTTACATGGTAAAATAGATTGACTCCTCCTTATAAGCACTTATCGGATAAGCATTTGGGTAAACGACCTCTTAGTTAGGAAATGAAAAAAAAAAAGAATGAAATTTGCAATATTCATGCCTTTTGACATAGTTTATTTTTGAATTAAAATAATTTAATAAAATAAATACTATATCCTCCAAATTCCATTGACTTTTACCATAATATTCTCTAAGAAAGTACTAATCATCCAAATATCTAATCTATGCACAATGGATAATTTTGGCCTTATATTTAATGTATTAATGACATATAACTTCAATAAATAAATAAACAAATGATCTTTGTTCTAACGGTACCGTAGTCTTTAATCTCCTAAAACATCAGGGGTTTAAACCTCACCAAAAATGAAAAGAACGTGTGAGTTAATTTGTTGCATTACCGTATATAAATATTATATATTTAAAAAAACTTTAATAAAAAAAAGCTTCATAAGGATATATATATATATATATATATATATATATATATATATATATGTCATACTTCATTTAATAGACGGAGTTGCATAATAGCTTATATATATGCAGTAGTTAAAACAACATCGTTTAATACTATTACAAAATATGAAGTTTGGTGGTCAAATTCAAAAAAGAACTTTGAGAAAGCTCCTGGGAGGCGGATGACAATTGACCGATGTTGCAGGATGGTATCTGTTGTTGATAGCAAGACGATGGGGAAGAGGACGGGAGGTGGTGCGTATGGGGAGGAGACGTTATAGGTCAACTGAAGGCAGTAGTGGACCTATGATTTTTGTTAAGCAGGCTTACCTTTATGGTAGATTAAAGCCTCGCAAAATGTCCGATTTGTTTTTAGCCCAGTTCCACAGTTTCGAGGGATTTTTTTGCTTTTTTTGTTGACTTCGAGAGACACTTTTTGATTGATTTTGAGGGATTTTTTTCGGTTTATTGTTTCTTATATTTTCTAATATTCCGAAGTACCCTTCAAATTCAACGTGTATACTGTTACTACCTTATAAAAAATTCTACTTACGAAAATAAGTTAAGCGAGTACATGATATCCCGCTCAAGGCTTAATAAGTCTGCCTCTAAATGAAGGGGGTGTGATTTTGACTTATACCGTACGACCAAGTACATTTGACTTTCATCTTCCAAATTAAAGTTTAAACTTTTTCAATTTAATACATTTGAATCTTGTAATTTTTTTCATTGGAATTTTTTGTCTTAAATCAAAATTAAATAAAAAGGTATAATATTTTAACTGGCCTCACATAAAACCTCTTTTCAAGAACACTAATGTGAGGTGTATTTTTTGGCTCATTCTACGGCTGAATCTAGCAGGGAGGCTGTGTAACATCTCAGGCCAACCGTACCGGATATTGTTTGCTTTGTCCACATACCAAAACACACGGTTTTAAAACGCGTCTGGAGAACAAAGGTTGTCTTATGAGGGGATTGATACCCCCTCTATCATACGCGTTTTTTTAAAACCGTGAGCTAGGTGTGTGGACAAAGCAGACAATATCTAATATGATTGGCCTGAGATGTTACAAATAGTATCAGAGCTGGGAACCGGACTGGTGTTGTCAGCAAGGACACTGCCACGCTGGACTCCAAAAGGGGGTGGATTATAAGATCACACATTGGTTGGGGAGGGGAATAAATGTTACCTTATAAGAGGTTTGATACATCATCTATCAGACGTGTTTTAAGACCATGAGTACATGTATGTGGACAAAACGAACAATATCTTGTACGGTTGGTCTGTGATGTTATAAGCTATAATAACTCATAACATGTCTTGTATTTGGACAAAGTAACTCGATGTCTTTATCAACTAAACTACACGACAAAAGCAATTATAACTCTTTTACAATCATTGATTTTTTATTGGTTTTCTAAGTTTCTTAATTACATGAGTTATTTATTCTTTTTAATATTAGCAAGAAAATTTAGAAAGCTATTTTTTAGATTGAATCATATTTTTTGGTTATTTTCCCTTTATTAAGTTTTTAATTCATATTTTTCTTTATTGATAATAATTATTTAGAACAAAATAAAATAATACACAATATTAACAATTTACTAAAAAAAAGCAACATGCAATTTCACAATAAATTATATATATATATATATATCTATACTATATTATAAAGCATTTGGCTAAAACTCTTAAAAACTCTTAAACTCTTAAAACTCTTAAACCCGTTCATCCCTAAACAATTTCATCCCTATCCGATTTCATCCCATAACTGAATTCGTATAACTAACAGCAGATAAACACAATCAAATACATGATAAACATCTCATTTTAAA
>NC_037540.1:2506262-2507579 GCF_001531365.2 Cynara cardunculus var. scolymus
CTAATATCGATATATTGTTGTCAAATTTTTATGATATCGTCAAACATATATTTTATTAAAAAATAAAAACATCATCGCTTTCTCAAAATCACATAAAGCCATATTATAATATCGACTGAGATAAAGAATAAAATGAAATATTAAAAACACGATGTATCTCGCTGCATTGCGCGAGTATGCTTCTAGTATATATATATATATATATATATATATATATATAATCTAGAAAAATATTCGAACTTCATTTTTTAGTTTTTTTAACAATCACCACGAATAAAGGAATGTTTAGTTGAAAATATTTTTTAAAAAATACGAGTAATAAAAATGAGAATAAGAATATGTAAATTAAATAATTCTATTTTTTATGATCATATTCGTTGTCTCATTCTCGTTCTCAGAAGAAAAAAAACGTCTATTAATAAGAAAATGTGTACAAAGCATAATAACGGAAATAGAAACATAAAAAGGGTAAATAAAATAAAATTTAATTAAAAAAAAGAAACAATAAATATAAATACAATCATTATTAACTATAAATATTCAATTATTTGAAAACTCTAAAACTTGTGAAATTCGTGAGAAATTCTATTTTAAAATTTTGTTTTAAATGATTTTTTTTGCATTTAAGTATAGTATTTAATGTATTGATTAACATAAATTTTGTTTCATATGTATTTGGTTTACAATGTGAAACTTTTCGTTTCACAAACACCTTGCAAAAACATATGAAACAAATACATTGTAAAACAAATATATAGTAATAACTAAATTAAATTATATCCATAAATGGAAAAAAAAATATGATATTTTTAGAAATATTTCACAAGTATAATTAATATATACATTATGAAGATATTAATCACCTACGGTTTAAGATGTATAGTGTACGACTTTTTGGACATGGTTGACAAAAGAAACGATTATTATAATAAATGTACAATTATTTGTACTTTTGTTAGCGAAGATAATATTACTTAACCCTTGCCGTCATGCTAATTTAGTCAATGCTTTATTCCCACATTTATCTCTTCAATTTTTTATTTTTATTTTACTTTTTTTTATTAACCTGGATTTCCAATCTATTAAGGCCAAATTAGCCCGGCCCGGAACCGGTTATGGGATCGAAAATCGGGACCGGTTGAGGTTTTTGGCAGTTTTGTAGGATCGGTTATGGACCGTAGGGATGGCAAAAAAAAACCGAAACTGACGGTGAAAACCGAAAACCGAAACTTTCGGGCCGGGTTCGGGGACATTTTATCGGGGACGGGACGGGGATCGGGGACGAATTCGAGGATTTTAACGGGGACGGGGGCGGGG
>NC_037540.1:2508150-2510680 GCF_001531365.2 Cynara cardunculus var. scolymus
TCTAGTTTATTTGTCAAAAACCATGATTTTAGTTGTATGATGTTCGAATTTTTGTTTAGTTTTATATTGTAATCTAATACATTGTTTGTAATTGGTTCAATTATGTTTGAGACATTTAAACTTAGATCTTTAAAAAAATTGTAATTTACTTTTAATTGTGAAAATTAACATATTGTAATTTTTTTCATATCGGTTTCGGGTTACGGGTTCGGGTTCGGTTATAACCAACGATGAAAAAAGAGAATTTTTACCTTTAACGGGTTCCCCAACGGGGATCGGGGAAACTGCGGGGACGGGGATACCAATACCCGGCCCGAACCCGACCCGTTGCCATTCCTAATGGACCGGCCAGGCCCAAAAATTCAAATAATTTTATAAATAAATGTATTTTTAAATAATTTACAATGAATTTTTTTAAGACAACGTAATTTTAATTATATTAAAACATATTTTTAAAGTGTATTTGAGTGATCCAATTACAAATTTTATAACGTATTAAAAATGTATATCATTAAAAAAAATTAAAAAATATTTTTTTTAATGCCGGGACCGGCGGCCCATAACCGGTTATGAAGAACCTTAACCGGTCTTACCATTTTCGACCGGGACTGGTTATGGCCGGTTACGAGAAAGCTTAGGACCGGTTTTTGGCCATCACTAATCCAACCCGCTAAGTGAGCCGACTAATCACAGGGCAACCACCTACTTTGCAGGTAACCCGGAGTCACCACATTTGAACCTCCGTAGCCACCAGAGGATTTTTATTCCTCCTTGGATTTGAACCCCGGACCTCCATGCACTTTTGACTTTTTGAGTCCAAGCTCAAACCAATCACGCACCATCCTTGTAAGATAAGAACAAAAGTTATCGTGAGAAATGTAATAAGAGATCTCCACACTTTTATCAATCCTAATTGAATGTCAATACTAACGAGATGATCAATTCCCTTCTAAAGTGTAATTCTTGGGTGGACGTGAGATTAAAATCGATCAAAGTTCATATCTTTTCTTATGCTTTTCAACATAACTTCATTCTTGCACGATTTTTCACGCACACACACACACACACACACACACATATATATATATATATAACTCTATATGGCCAAATGTTATTTTGGGAAGTAAAGAAGTGATCTTAACCCTTCGTAAGGTCAAAATCGGATTTGACTGATCAATAATTGCGACTTTGACCGATCAAGAATTACGGCTATGTGAAAAATAGAGAAGGTAGTTTTGTCACTTTTATAAATAGACGGCAAACGGGTTCATATCTGAACCCGTGTGATTCACATATCAAATGAATAAAAATAGAGATTTTAAATGTTTTTTTTTTTGTTTCAACAAAATTTTCAAAACTTTATTCAAAATGAAGAAAGTTTGAATAGGAAAATTTATCAAAATATGGAGAATTTCCTAAAATTAATTACTTATAAGTAATTAATAGTATTTTATTATTTTCATCAATGAAAATCTTTAAACAAAATTTAAAAAATATGTTCGAGATGCTGTTAATGGATAATACTAATGTTTACAAAAATATTTTAAGCATGACTTAAAAATCAGAGTAAACTACCAAATAGACCCTATGTTTTGTCATAAATAAAACTTTTTGTCTTTGTAGTAGGGGTTTTTAAAATACCGACCAATCCAACCCGAAAAAACCCAAATAAATTCATAATGAGATAACCCGACACATAGTTGATATAAAATTAGGTCAAAACGTATCTATTGAGTTAGAATTAGGTTAGAGTCAAATTGAACTCAACCCAACATGATGAACCTGATGTCTTTCTATATTATGTATTTATTATGATTCTTAAGTTCTTGATTTGCATATGTACATTAGATATTAGCCCAATACATAATTAGTTATATTCAAAATTATATTACAATTTCAACTGTAATTTTATTATTTTATTTGTATGAACTTTCAACTATTTTTTGTTGAGTTTATTAGTCTTTTTTTGTATGTTATCATTTTTATTTTACTTGGTTTAACACAAACAATTAACTAGATTGTAAAATGATGTAACAAAGTTTTAACCTAATCAACCAGATTAACCCAACCTGTACGGTTTGGGTTGGGTTGTAGTTTTTCTTTAGCTGAGTTGGGTTGTGTTGTAACACCCCGAAATTCTCTTTCGTTCCGCTACGAGGTAATCTATTATTTTATCTTATTCTTGAATATTTTATGTATATATATATATACTTATATATATATATATTATATATATATGTTTATGCTAATGTGGTTTTCTTAAAGAAAATAAAAATAAATTGGTGAAGGGGGGGAGGTACTACCTATGGTAAGTTGAACCATGCCCTTAGTTGACACCTCATTAGGTCTAGAAGTCCTTAACCATGAGTGTGTTGTCAGGTGGAGAAATCATGAGGTAGCATGGTCTTGAAGACTTGAATCCCATCACCCACTAAAGTGAACAACCTCCACCCTTGTTTATTCCTCAAACCCATTTCCATCTTTGCCTCCTTCACTCCAACGTTGCTGCCTTCTTCCCTGCACGACCGTG
>NC_037540.1:2512083-2515556 GCF_001531365.2 Cynara cardunculus var. scolymus
GTTATTTATCATCTCGATTAGCCGGATTGTAACCGCCATACTATTCCTTTTGTTGGATAAATTTTATTTTGCTCTGGGCTCTCAGCGATGAATTTCGGATTATGAATTTTAGGGGTGTTACAGTTGAGATTTTTCAAACAACAAATATTGGGTTGAGTTGTTCAAGTGCCTTCAACCCAACTAACCCAACCCATATGCAGTTCTATTATGTAGTTTTGAAATTACAACATAACCATCTTGTTTTACAAAAACGACGGATTAATTAATTTTGTAGCCTTAACTTTCTTCAGTTTATGGGGCCAATTAAAAAAAAGTTCATCCAACACATTAAATTTTTAGTTTTCGCTTCTATATTAACCGCGCTATTGAAGTTGACAAAATTTCGAAATCCATCAAAAATCAAATACAAAGTTCCGAATCGTCATTCGACTTGCTCAGTGTTTGTCCAAAACTCCAACTGTTGTTGGTGTACTGATTTAATTTTTTTTTTTCCAATTTCATCAATGTTTTTTATTTTATTTTAGAGATAGACGCTTTTTTAAAATTCGATATAATATTTCTTTTAATAATATTATATTGGTAAAAATCATTTATGATATTGATGTTATGTTTTCTTTAGCTTCAAGCCCATAAGAGGTCCAAACCACCTAAACTAATCAAACCAGACCACATTTCTATGTTTCGGTTTGACTAGTTTAGTAACTTGTTGCTAAACCGTTCGATTTGAATTTGGTTTATAGTTTGAAGGGTTAAACCGCCCAACCGAACCACAAACACCCCTCAAAAAAGGGTGCAAACGGAGAGATTGAAGCCCACATAATTTTCGATAGGTGGATTGGGCTTTAAGCAATCAAAATAAGCCCGGCCCAATTGGGCTAAAACTTTACATCTAGAATTTTATAATTTATATTAGAGCGGAGATAGTTAAATTGGACCCGACTCGGTTCGAGAATGATTGGGACCGGTTACAGTTTTCTTTGCATTTCAAGGCCCACCCTAACTTGGGACTATAGGATCGAAATTTAAAAAATTTAAAGTAATTATAATAAGTTTATCAAGATTTTTATTCTCAAGTAAATACATTATTTAAAATGTATTTTAATGCTAATTTTGTTTTAAAATTGTTAAAAAAAAAACATTAATAGCATATTTGTGTGAAAGGATTTAAAAGATATAAAACTTCTCTAAAAGCAAGTTGGGCCCAAGACCGGATTTTGGGCTGGCCCAATCGAACCTAAGACCAATCGTGAAAGGAACCAAGACCAGTTGACGGTAGTGATAGCCAAAAACTAGTCCCCAGTCTCAACTGATCCGGCCATAACCGGTTCCGGTCCCGATCCAAAACGGTGAGCCCGGTCAAGCTTTATTGTAACTGGTTATGGGCCGTCAATCCCGGTCACTAAAAAATAATATATATTTTAAATTTTTTAATGATATATATTTTTATTACATTATAAAATTATTGTAAATGGTTTGCGTTTTTTGCGAATTCAGAATTTGGTATGTAAACCCCTCAACCAAAACACTTATATATAGTGTTTAGAAGACAAAATACAAAAAAAGACGGCCAAAAAACGATGATAAATGGCTAGTTTTTTTTTTTTTAAATAACGGGTACACTTTTTAAAAAAGCAGCTACATTTTTGAAAAATCAGACCGGGGAGGGCCGGTCCATAAGCGGTCCCGCGAAACACCCAAAATCCATAACCGGTCCCAAATTTCGGTCCTAAAACCGTCCTTACCGGTCTTGGGCCGGTCCTGAACCGGGGCCGAGCCGGTTTGGCCATCACTAGTTGACGGACTAATTTCGGATATGCCTGACCCGAGAGCCATTTTAGACCATCTCTAGTCTAGATACAAAATCCCGATTTTCGACCATCTCTAGTCTAGACCAATTTCAAATAATTTATATTTGATTTTTTAAAACTAGTGTGTTTTAAGTAAATAAAATAAACATTTACTGTTCATGAATAGCTGGTTCATAAATTCTTGAAATATTTATCGTTCTCATTTGAACCTGTTCCTATATTTATTTATATTTATGCCTTTGTCTCTCATTTCGAAATCAATGAAAACAGAGGTCCAGTTAATAATAAAATACGTGTTAAGATCCCCTTAACATTAATACAAATACGACTTCTTGTATTAAGACATGAATCTTCAATTCAATTCGTATGATTTTGATTCTAAACAAAATCGAATGACTTTCTACGCATTGCAACTACAACAGATATCCCAAAGGTCTGTTGTCTTGTCCCTACTTAAACACCAGTCTTTATTACAAACTATATCTCGTTCAGCCAAAACCTATATTCATCAACAACGACTTGTTGTATTAAGACACGAATTTTCAAACGCCACTCATGCATCATACATCAAACATATGTCATATATGAATTGGCGTATCATGATTATTGGTCATACAGATAAAGCATTCTCCACCAAGATTGACGTATTTTCACAATATGCCTTCAAATACTAATGATGTATAATTATCGAACAGTTACACAGTACAACTTTTCAATGCGTGTCCATGAATGTGGATGGAATAATGGGTAAATTCAAGAACTCACAAAAGTGTACTTTTGAGCAGGAATAGCACATGGTGTAAAGACATAAAGAATATAGAAGAGAAAACCATGTTCATGATTTGGGTTTTTCTTCGTCTAACTTTTACATTTTTGCATTTGATACGCACTTAAGACTAGGTTCAATAATCTAATTTTTATTCTTCCTTGGATTATACGCACTTAAGACTAGGTTCAATAATCTAATTTTTATTCTTCCTTGGATTTGAACCTGAGATCTCCTGGTACTTTTGACCTTTGAAGCCGAGCTCAAAACAATCAGACACCACCCTTGTGGTTGATTTATTTGAGTTTAAAATTGAAAAGGAGAAAAAAAACCATCATTTATTTTAATAATTGTAGTTATAGAAGCTATGTTATAAACAATTATTATGTTTTTGTTGAATTGTTCTAAGCAAAAGGGATGGAATTTCAACAAGAAGGTATCGGGTTTAAATCTGGTTTCGTCCACAGGACAGTAAAGTTTACCTCTTTTATGATAGTTGTGAAACCAGTATGATAAAGATGTTTTGAAGTATAGCACATAACTTTTTTTCACATTAGACGATTATATTTGCTATAATACGAAAATGACATAGTGGTCATTTTTAGGCAATTTCTGGTTTTTGTTTTGTGAGTAAATCATGTACTTTAGATTTTTTTAGTGTTTTTCCGCTTTTTGAAAACGAATTAACCATGAAACAACAAATACAATAATTGAAAAGACATGCCCACTTATTATATATATATATATATATGGAAATGTTCATTTAAGAAGTACTAAATACTAGAAAAGTAAAGAAGTGATCATAGCCCTTCATCTGGTCAATATTTGCGATTTTGACCGTGAAGTATCGGATAACCCAGTCAAAGACCTTCCAGCCTAGTGGTAAAGGCTTGGGCATG
>NC_037540.1:2515871-2517962 GCF_001531365.2 Cynara cardunculus var. scolymus
TATATATATATATATATATATATATATATATATATATATATATATATATATATCAAATTGCCAATCCCCCTCATTGTGCTATATATATCTACAACTTGTGAAACATAAGGAGGGTGATAAATGGAGAGTCAAGTTACTCCCAGAGTTCCTTCAAACACTTCATTGGAAATCTTTTGCAGGCAACTTTTGGCCCGTAGTTCTACTGAAGAGTTTGGGGGAACTTTGGGGTTCGCTTGACAATAAGAATTGCTTTTTTTTGGAAAGGCAACAAGAAGAATTGTTTTAATGGGTGATCTTAGGTTTTCCTTCTTCAGAGTCAGAATTACAACGACTTCAAGAGACGATGGTTTAAGATCAATCTAGATGGTTGCAACTACGTATAATGTGATTATAAATTGATGCATTTTTGTGCAGACGTTCTTCAATTCTCAGGTATATTTGTTCTTTTTGTTGATTCAGTTATGATTTATGAAATAACATTCTTTGTTTATGCAGCTTAATCAAAGATATACTTCAAAAAGTCTAAGTTACATCAGATTTTAAATATATAATTTTTGTTTGATTTAAAAACACACCTGAAATCGAATAAACACCATTATATTTTTTAAAACTAGGTTCATTGAACCTAGACATTTTAATGGATGTTCTTGTTCATCAATATCTTTCTTTTTTATTAACCTGGATATCCAACTAATTATGCGAGTAGACTAATCCTAATACGATCATCTGCTTCGCGGGTAATTCAGAGTCACCGCATTTGAAGTTTAGTTGCCACAATGAGATTTTTATTCATCAATATCATAGTTCTAACTACTTACGTGTGGGAGAATTTCGTTTTCTCTCTTTCAAATGTTTTGAAGATTTAATAAAAATATGTTCCCATATTTTCTCTATTTTAGCACACTATTTAGCATAGCTGGTGGATATACTTTTAAAAGTTATCAATGGTTTTGAATGAAGGGAATGCCTTTAATTTTTTCAGTTGTTTTCTTCATCCAGGATCGACGCTCATCTCAGTGTTTTTACGTCTGAAGTTCAGGTACGTCTGCAGACAAGCTTCAAGCAAGTTTTGTTGTCTTTTTGTAATGTAAGGGTTTAGTTTCTGTTTGTCGCGTGTTTTTGGTTTGTTATGATGTTGATTTGTTGGATTTTTCTGCATCTTGCATTAAGTCTTTGTTGACTTTATTGTATTTGTTTTTTTTTCAATAAAGTTTTACAAGATGAAAGATTGAACTTTAAGAATTAATAAAGTGTATAATATCATTATTACACACACACACATATATATATATATATATATATATATATATATATAAAGATCAAATGCTAACTATCATTTTTGTGTTAACCTTATTAACTTATCTTAACCATCCAAATCTATAATCAACGGTTAAGATTAATCAATAAAAAATTTAAATTTTAAAGTTTGAATTTTAATGAGGCCTAGTGAACAATGATGAAAGAGACATTTTGGGAAGAAAAAATACACTTATCAAGGGTATTCTAGTAAATTGAATTCATTTGTAACCCCCAAACAATTAATGGGGAGTTACAATCAATCAAATCCCAAAAAATATGCATTCATATTATTAAATTTTTTTTACTATTGATCTTCCATGTCATTCTTGTATGAATTCCTAAATCGCATAAGAAACACGGTAGTAATAATTTTCGGTATTTATCAATTTGAACACAAATGAACCGTGAACACAATTTGAACAAAAATGAACAACCGTGAACACAATTTGAACAAAAATGAACAACCGTGAACACAATTTGAACACAAATGAACCGTGAACACGATATGAACACAAATGAACACGATATGTGCAATTTTGGCCCATATATTCACATACATAAACGTTCCACAAAATTAAGGTAACATCTGTTAATTTGTGTTCAAATTGTGTTCACGGTTCATTTGTGTTCAAATTGATCAATACCGAAAATCGTTACTACAGTGTTTCTTATGCGATTTAGGAATTCATACAAGAATGAACATGGAAGATCAATAGTAATTTTTTTTTAATAATATAAATGCATATTTTTTGGGATTTGATTGTTTGTAACTCCCCATTAATTGTTTGGGGG
>NC_037540.1:2518077-2568488 GCF_001531365.2 Cynara cardunculus var. scolymus
TATATATATATATATATATATATATATATATGTAGGGACTCCTTCATTTGTTGACCTTGTTTTTTGTGTTAACTTTAAAAACCAATCTCTAACCATTCAATTATTAGATCAATGGTTTAAGTTGATTTTGTTAATTTAGTATTAAAAGTAACTGAAGCAATTAGTAAGGAAGGTGAATAATCATGAACATGGGTAAATTCGAAACAAAACAAATAAAAGAAACTTACCATCATCTTCTTCCCTACAATTACTCTTCTGTTACATTGTAGATGGGTGGTGAAAATACTGAACATATCCATGAACATTTTTAACGTCTGTCATGTTAGTTCACACTCATGTTCACACCTAATGACTAGTCATTCCGAACATGTTAAAGATGAACACGATGGAAGACATAATAAAATGTTCATTACGTCTGGAGGAATAAAATATTTGAAAAGAGCCAAATTTTAGAAACAATGTAACTCCCATGTCAACATTTTCTTACTAATTTCCCCGTATTTATTAAATATTTAATAACCTATTAACCATGAACCAATATGGATTCCTATTGGACTATTTTGATTTGTATGCTAAGAATGGCGACGTAATGTAACAAGAGGTTATATAACATATGGATCGTATATTTAGTCAGTCAGCTGTCCAGCTCTGCTCAACGATCTCTAGTACTCTCCTGTTGTACTCGCGTATATTTTCACTGAATGTTCGTGCAGCCTCTGAATTGGCAGGAGAGTTTGGGTTCGGGTCACAAAGCAACGACTGTTAAAAAAGTCGAACAACTATCATTAGACCATAGTAAATGGAAACGCATCTACAGTATATATTTTGAAGTTCCAATAATCTATGATACTTTAGGGTGCGTTTGGTATCCAGACAGGATATGACATAATAGAACAATTGTCCACCGTTTGGTAAGACAGAACTAGATAAAACGACCAACTTACACATAATAACTTGTTTATATATCTTGATTAATTTATACAGTTAATTAAATTATAATAAAATAAATATTTTTTATAACAAAATATATCATTAGAAAGTTTTCGTCAAAACGATTAAACTGACACCAAAATAAAAGGTTCATGTAGTTTCCAATTTTTATTTTATACATTTTCTATTATTAATATTTAATAAATTACATAAATGAATCAAAATATAGAAACCATATAAAAATAATATTTTGAGGACAGTAAAACGAAAGTTTAAAGAGCATAAAATACAATAAATAAAATGTAAAAAGTGAGGTGTATTTGATGTAGAAAAGAATTAGGTCTTATTTTTATGTTATATTGCTAAATTATAGTCTGTCCCACCTAGTTCCATAAGTGGAACAAGCATGTTCCACACAAAAATTCTGCCAAACGTGGAACAGTGATCCCTTATTTGTCATGTCCAGTGTATCAAACGCAACCTTAATATGGTGCAACTATGATGCATGAAACTTAATGAAAAGGTTACCTGGATGGAGGTAAGAATAGCAGCAACATCATAGATAGGACTCCACTGATTTTGTAAGATGTCCAAGCAGATACTTCCATCGGCATAAACTGTCGGTAATCAAACAGATAATTAATTGCAGCAGATTTTACGTTCTTTAAATAAGTAAGCGGTTATCGTGACCAAAAAATCCAGCCATGGACTATTCGAGTATGCAAACCATATTATATAAGTTTGTACGTTGTCGTACTGGTTGAAGTAAACTACATTTAGCGCACGGAAGTTAGGGAAACATGAAAGAATAGACATACTTCACAATGCATATCAAAGTTAAGATACTTACTGTTTGGGTGGAACATACGAGATACAAATCGCACGGTTGGTGGTTTATTAGGATAATCCTCTGAAAATTGTAGAGCCAATTTGAAAGTACCTGATAGTTTCGATGATACGTTAGCAGATATAAAGACAGAGATACACAACAGTAAAATCTCGAGAGCCAGTCATCGATGACCATTATGCTACTCAAGTAGAAAATAAGCGAACTGATCGTACCTCCATCCCATGGGGTGTCATCCGGACTGCAATAAAGAAGACAAAAAGGCATTACATGTGGTTGCAATACAAATGTACATAAACATGTAAAGTAAAAACAATCAATTGCACCAATCTTATGATATAAAAATTCCCTTGTGGCCACGGAGGTTCAAATGCGGTGGCTCCGGGCTATCTGCAAACCAGGTGGTCGCCCTGGGATTATTCGGCTCGCATAGCGGGTTGGATATCCAGGTTAATAAAAAAATATATATCTGAACTGCTTCATCGCAATTTTATTTATTACCCAAATATTACAGCGTTCCACAGCATTATATTATTGTCTTGGGGTGCTACACTGATTCCTGCAGGAGGATCCTGTTGTAACCTCTTGAAATCCCTCATCAGCCTCTTCCGAGCAGGAGTCGACATTCTAGCCACCTATTACAAAATCAGAAAAACACTCAAATTTTTGCTTCTGCTCTCCGGAGATATGAACACAGACATACTTTGACATAATCAAAAGTCTACGGTACCAATTCTAACCCCCGCCCCCCGGGGGCGACAGGAGTCAAAAGTGGCAAGGGAAGGTAGGGAAGCCGAATCCAAACAGCAGCTTCTCCTTGCGTTTCTACCTACGCTTCCCGGTTATAAGATCTCATACGGAAGAAGAGCCTCTACCGAACAAAGAGTTTTTTGTGTTGCTGTGTTCAAGATCCTCAAACCCCTTATCTTACAAGTTCTGAACAAAATGCCAGTAAGCAACCCGTTAAAGTTGATACGTTTCAAACACCTACTGTCTCAGTATAATAAGGGTGCCTTTGGTACACAAGACATGACAGAACAAGGATCACTGTTCCACATTTGGCAGGACATATATATGGAACAAACTGGAACAGGTGTGTTCGACCCCCGTCCTATAGACCAAGGTAGAATAGACCTATGTTTTACCAATATAACTTTAAAATAAAACCTAATTCTCTTCTAAACATTAAGGGGGTGTTTGGGTAAGCTTTTCAAACTGACTTATTAACTTATTTCAGTTCGGTACCGGAGATAAGTCATTTTGGAGTGTTTGGGTAAAAAAAAAAAAAGTGCTTATACCGGTACCAAACCGGTAATAAGTCATTTTTGATAAGTCAATCCCCCCTGACTTATCAAAATCAACTTATTGCTTTTTGGTAATTTTACATCTATAAGCCAAATTTGCCAAACACTAAAAACCAACTTATCAACTTATTGCTTTTTGGTACCGTTATAAGCTAATCCAAACACTTTTTACAAAACTCCAGTTTGATACCACATAAGTTAATAAGCACTTTTACAAAAAAGCATAAGTTGTTTTAAATAAGCAATCCCAAACACCCCCTAAATAAGTCTTCATCTTTACATTTTATTCATTCTTTAAATTTTATTTTTCGTATTTATGCTTTTAAACTTTCACTTTACTGTCCTCGAAATATTATTTTTATACGTTTTCTATATTTTTAATTTATGTAATTTATTAAATATTAATAATAAGAAAATAATATAGAGAAGGTATAAAATAAAAATTGGAAACTACATAAACTTTTTATTTTTGGTGTCATTTTTAATCCTTTTGACGAAAGCTATCTAATGATATATCTTGTTATAGAAAATATTTATTTTATTATAACTTATTGAATTACATAATTAAACAAAATACATAAACACTCGTTAGGGATAAATTGGTCATTTTATCTAGTCTCTGTCTTAATGGATTTTAAGTTAACAAGCATGACTAGAGGCTGATCTACTTGTTTACTTTCTCCAGACGTATAATAAGCATCAGATGAAGAATTACCAAGCCACTGAACCGGAGACATGAACCTTACAGCCCACAATTGAGTTAGCAGGTAGTTGATACCGATTTCAAACTCTAATTGTTAATCCATTTTGTGGATTTTATATAATCGATGCATCAGTATGATAAAGTAGATTTCCTACAGCAATTATGCAATTATACTAAACTATCATCTTCTGAGACTTGAATTTAAACTTTAAACTCAAATTCCACTGAACCTAACATACTAGATCCCTAAAATTAGGGCTTCATCAACCTAACCACACAACGCCATTCTTTGAGATCACAGTATTCGACAGACTTAACATTACTTAAACCATATGAAGAATCATAAAATCAACGAATTGAAGTCAGGAAACGCCGACTTACCCCTCGTAAGCAAACCCGGCGCTAGGATCTTCTATGTAACCACTGCACACAGCGTGAAATAATACAGAAGTTTAGGTGATAATCTCGATCAGAAGATGGCAAATATCAAATATCAAATGGCAAAGAGAGAGTTCCATGGCTGCAGGGGAGATGAACCAATGGAAACACAGAGGATTGTTAGGCGATGTGCTTGTGTTTCTGTATGATAGGGAGAGAGAGAGAGAGAGAACGTTAATCCTCATTTGATTTTTTAACAAATGTATCGAATTGCAATAACTGATGATGTTCGTTAATAGTTTAATGATTTTAACGACACTCATAATTTATACAGATTTGTTTGAAACAGGCTTATTCAATAAGTGGTTTAGGGGCAGTTTACCATACACTTATCCAGAAAGTACTTATCGATAAATTTAACATTATTATTTACTTACCGGATAAGATTTTAGTCCATCAAAATGGTATCGTAAGATCATAACTTTTCACTCATAACTCGAATCGACATGATTGTTTCTATTGTGTAATAAACATGACATTATACCTTTTTACTCATAATTTGGATCAATATGATTTTTTTATTAAGCTTATTATTCCAAAACTTACACGCTAACAGATATTGGAATTTTACCGAGTAGTCGTGGAATATACATGGTGTAATAGTTGTAAGGCCGTAACTTTTCAGCCATAACTTGGATTGAGATTTTTTTTCCAAGTTGCTTATTTTATTTGAGATCTTACATTTTGGTAAATTTCACTCGTAATTCAGACATAGATGTTTTTCTGAAGTTGCTTGTTTTCCAATAAGGAAAATTGCATAAAAAGTAACGTACTTTAATTTGATTCATATTTTAGGTAACGTACTTTCAAAACTTTCATTTTGGTACCTAAGATGTAATGTTTCAAACATTTAAGTACCGGGTAACCGGTTGAAGCATATCATGCTGATGTAGTGAGGATGTGGTATCTAACTCAGTATTATTTGCTGACGTGATTAGTGACATGCATTTTTTTAATCTAAAATCAGTCTTTCTTTAACCTAAAATTAGTATTAAATCGGTTACTCAGGTACTTAAATGTTTAAAACCTTACATCTTAGATAACAAAACAGAAGTTCTGAAAATACGTTACCTAAAATATAAATCAAGTTAAACTACGTTACTTTTCAAATTTACCCTTTTCAATATTCACATGCTAGAAAAATTGCATGAAAAGTAACGTACTTTAACTTGATTCCTATTTTAAGTAACGTATTTTCAAAACTTTCATTTTGGTACCTAAGATGCAAAGTTTTGAACATTTAAGTATCCGGATAACCGGTTGAAACATTAACCGATTACCATGCTAGTGTGGCGAGTGATGTGGTATCTATTTTTTTAAGTATTAACCGGATACCACATCACTCGCTACATCAGCATGGTAATCAGTCGATGCTTCAACCAGTTACCCAGGTACTTAAATGTTTAAAACTCTACATCTTAGGTATCAAAAAAGAAGTTTTAAAAGTACGTTACATAAAATAGAAATCAAGTTAAAGTACGTTACTTTTTCATCTAACTTTCCCTTGTATAAATTACTAAGTAACATTTGGAACAATTGATTAATATCATAAAAATGCACAAAAATTGGACTTTTTTAGAAATTAAATTTCTATTCAAAATTGTAACATTTTGATCCTCCAAACTACAAACTAAAAATGGTACCACAACATTGATCTTGGAAATCATTTATGCCCATGCTTACATCAAATGCTTGGGCTTGGCTACAATAAAAAAATTAAATAAAAAAAATTAATTTACAAAGTTTTTCTTGAAAGACAATTAATATAACGAACAACGGTTTTTTGTATACTAGCACGGTTTGTCGTGGTTGCATAAGAGCATACCCGCGTAGCGAGTGAGTCGACCCACGGCGGACCCGTCCTTTGCTTGGACCATATGGGTTTTAAGCTCTTTAGCCACTTCTGAATGGTCACCAGATGGTACGAAAAACGCTCCGTTAAGAAAAAGGTCATTCACTGTTCTCCATCTCCAGTTTTTCCACATTTTGAACGGAAAGTGATCTCGATGTGTCACCTTCAATTTTCATATTACATACAAAATAAGAATTAATCACACGAGAATATGTGGTACCCTGTTATAACATGTATTAGGGAGAAATAAGGATTAATCATGTACCTCTTTTGCGTGGACGTTGTCGGAGGCTCGAAATCGGTTGCCCTGGCTGATGATCGTTGGGTTCATGCTTCCGCCGATAGCGTACATTTCCCATTTGTTGTAGTCGTTGTTAACAACGTGAAAGAATCCCCATCGGCATCTCGGCATCCTCTGCACCAATCCTTTTCCAAACCGGTTAAACGCCACCGTCACTTGCATAATCTCATCCCCGGTGAACTGATCGTTCGCCCCTAACAACATCACCTGTTACAGCATCACTTGTTACTACCAAGGTCAATCAAACAAGAATACCATATATCAGATCGAAAAATTGGTTTCTTACGTCGTTATGATAGTTGAATTTGCAATTAGAGATGGTTAAAGCCGTGCTAGCCATGATCGCATCGATTAGCCCATCCGCACAATGATCAAGCGAGACATGATCGACCCACACCTTGCTCGCACCAAAGATCGAGATCCCATCGCCATCGCTGGCGGTTCTTAACCCGAAATGGGCTAATGAATCTCGGACCATCCCTCCTTTTTTTGGCACAATATGGTGGATATGGATCCCGTGAACGATAATATTATGAACGAACTGCATTGTGAGCCCGGCACCATATGCGATTTGGACGTTAGCCCCTCGACCGTCGATGGTCTTATCGTTGTTAATCATAAGTTCTTCCTTAAGTTGGATCACCATAGACGTCTCAAAGATGATCCAAAGTGGTTCGTCTTGGATGACTGCATACCGAAGGGTTCCTTTCTTTGGAGTCACAACATCAAGGTCTGAGCTATCGGTTACCACATAGATTCGACCACGCATGCCGCCAATGGTGTGCTCACCGAACCCACGTGCACATTTGGCTAATGCTTGCCGGTCTTTCGCCCAATTCCTATTGCACCTCCAACATCTATCTATCGGGTTCGTAGCCATGCATGCACCACGACCATGACCACGACCATGAGCATGACCACGACCACCACCACCACCACGGCCCCCCAGGTTCCTCCTCGTTGAATTCGTCTCCAACAAAGACCTGAGAACAGAAGTAAACGGTTAACTAAAACCATATTGGCTTTCAGAATATGTATAATCCCATTAAATTATTCTAAAAAAAACCCTTGATGAAAGAACGAAAGTTCCAACATCTATTGAAGAACAATGATCTAAATCTAGCTGATATGGGATTCTACCGAAGGCGATTTACACAACTTACTCATGAACTTCTTTACTGAATCTGATAACGGCCGATTCGGGGTGAGGATTATACGCTTTTATGGCGGCCCTGGTGGCGTTGTGAGCGCGTTCTTGCATGAAGCCGTCTAATTGTGCGTCATTACATGAACTTTGTCTCATTGTTCCAGCCAAAACGGCTGGAACAATGATGACAAAAACCAAGACGAAGAAAGGCATGGAATTGGTGTTTCTTTTCGTCATGGAATAATAATAAGGGAACCACTGGGGAAACCGAACCACAGTGATTCGCCTTTGTGGCTTCTTTCAGGGATCCAATCGTTCGTACCAAAATATTTATATACGATAAGTTAACTCGTGGACTACCAAAAAAGTATCTCGATAGATAAATGTATGCCAAGAGAAATCTATGGTCAAACCAAATTACTAAAATTAGTAATATTTCGTGTTTTAATTGTATTTGATATCTGAACCGTTAAATTCCTGGATCAAAGCCTAATGTTACATATGTATACTTGTACTATAAATTTTTTAGAGTGATATTACGTGCAAACGAAACCTTGTGACCTCAAATTCCCGAATCTCTCCGATTCTTTTCTCCTAAAATTCCTTGTCTCCGTGTCTTTCTGGGGTTTATATAAAACGGAATAAAACTGTTTCTTTTTAATTCAATAAATCTTTGATCCACAAAAACCAACTATGTGAGAGATATATAAAAACTGAAAATACGTAACTAAGAAACAAAAGAAATACGAAAAAAGATGACACCAATTCTTCGTATTCGGGTTCTTCCGGTCGCCGTCGTGTGGTTTGTGATCGTCCTCCCGGTTATCTTTGCAGGAGATCAAGATCCCGGACACATTGCGGAACTTGATGATTTTCTGAAAGATCGAGAATATAAAGCCATCTTAGAAGCTATGAAATCATATAAACCCCAACCGGAGAAAGTTACCGCAACATTAAGCAAAGAAATTAACGAGTGGGTAATTCTGTCTTCTTTACCATCGTTAGATTTGTACATTGTTATGTATTTAGTATTCGGCAGAATCATGTTCGTTAGATGTTATTTAAAAAGATATTGATGATATATAGTTTCCGTAGGTTTGATTGAAATGAAATAAAATGAATTTTTATTGACTATTTATAAATTTTAACAATAGTTTCTATTACTTGTAAAGGTCGTTGCAAGATGATCATAAGGCTCCAAGAAAGCAACTAAAAGAACCAACCACTCGAAAATGACACAAGTTCTTTGATTTTGAAGAAACGTATCCTCACATTGGAGTTATTTTTCGTTTTATTTATCAATGTTACTTATACAGTAAAGATATGTAGAATCTCATTTAGTTTTTTTCTTTTATTGTAATTCCAAATAAATTAGATGCATGTATCGTGTTTTTGTTTTTGTTTTTGTTTTTGTTAGATTCATAATTTTATCATCTAATATCGCAACACATATTATTTTTGTGATTTTTAGTCTTGGCTTGTTCTTTTGGGACGTATTCGGAGAATCATGTATCGTAAAAGTTCATTTACATCAAAGGGTCTTTGACCTAGCAATATTCAGGTTACTGGTAAAGTCCAGTCTTCCAAAAAGTCAATGGTTCAAACCTCATCAAAGGTAAAGAAGATGTAGAAGTTTATTTGCACATGTACTTCTAAAAGAAGTTCATCAAAGTTGGACGCTTTATTTTCTAAAAGAAGTTCATCGAAGTTGGACGCTTTATTTTTAGAAGTAATGACGTTGGAGGCATAACCGTGGATGCATAAAAACTGGTTAGGACCAATTCTCGAGTCGGATCCAAATCAATCATTGGTTACGGTGCGGTCCTTAAGTTGAAAACAAAGACTGATTTGGACCGATGGTCCTGACTCCCGACTGTTTTTCATCAGGACCGATTTAATTTAATTCACTTAATAGTCATGAACTTTTCCAAAAAGTTTGCAAGGTTTCCATAACTGTCAAAGCAGGCCCCTCTACTTTATATTTGTCCAATTTCACACCAACATAATAAATAAAGTTTCTTTTTAGTTTTTTCTATTCAATGGTTATTACAAATTATGAAACAAATGTTTATCAAATTAATATCTGAAAATAACAAATGGTAATATATGTGTTTCTTAATTGGGAATAGAATTTACCTGCCATTGTGTAGCTCTGTTGATAATGGGTCGGAACGACTTCACTCAAATAGCATTATTACAAACCCGTGGTCATAATGCTTCCCAGACCTTGTAGTCGTTGCCCTCAGCAGCCAAACACCATTTCGACGATTGGAGTTCATAGTCACCTGGTCCAATCTTCATCGCCAACTTTTCATCAACAATTGCAGCATAAACATCACGTTCCGCCTTGATGATTTCAACCTATATATATGTCAGAAATATCCATGTGTCACATACATTACAACTTCACATGTGAATAATTAGATGTTGTAATATATTTATACGCTTACGGTGCTACGACAATGGATCTTGTTGCGGTTCCTGATGGAGATGAGTGCAGATATTCGGGATTTGTAGTCCGAAAAAATATGATCATAGAAGACCGATGGTGTTCCAGGGTGAGTTAGTATGTAAGCATATCCTTGCATCTCCTTTCCACCAGGAAATCTCCAATGACCCTGGGTCGAACCCGTATCATGGTTTTCTATGAAGGTAACCGCACGAGACGGCCACCACCCGACAACGCCTGGAGGTTTCCCCTTCGAATCTGATAATCTCCAATATTCACATCTTTCAAGTGCCTATATATATGGAACAAAATTATGAAATCAAATCCAAACTGGTAAAGAAATACTAGTATCTGGAAAGGAAGGAAAATACTTACGGAATGAAGAATTCCTTTTGTTGTGACATCGAAAGCCCCAGCGGTTCCGTTAGTGGCATTAATCCAGTCGATAATTCTCTGTCGATGGGTATCTTGATTGTGATCCATTTCACCATATGTGTAATTTAGAGAATCCCAATACTCGCCAACCGCAAAGTAAGGCTCACTTGCTTCCATGTAGTCTTTTACATAACCACCCCAAAATCCTCTCACAAAATCAAGCCTCCATCCATCATATCCGATTTCCTTCCTACAAAATGCCGAGAATATAACATAACTAGACATGAACTGCATGTTATTTCTTTTTCTGCTTTACAATTAAATTTCTCAAGTTTTAACTTTCTTCTGTTGGCATCACCTAAAAATATTGGAGACTACTGATATTGTTGGATACTGATATTGTTGGATATTATTAGGATGAAAAGGTTCAAGATTTTTTAGTTCCACATGGGTGGGAAATTAATTGGGACCTTTTCGGCTTTATATGTAAACTCAATCTTACTTTAGTTTTACCCGGAGGCTGAGCCTATCTCTTTAGGCATGTTGGGTTCGAGTTAAAGATCACAAAAGGGTCCTACATTAAAGAACAAAAGCGTCAAATAATACCAAAATAGAAGAAGGTTAGGCTGACTAACCTTAGCCAACATAGCCATTCCTTAAGATCTTTCCTCACAAAGTCTTGAGAATGATCAATATTTGGAGCAGCATGGAAATTATCTCCACTACTCTTATTGCCTCGACCCTACAACATACAAGAGGAACTTCAGATACCTAGAAATGTATGCTTACAAGTTACAATAAGGGTACTATTTGACGGTTTAACCATGTGTATACTGATACCAAACAGGATGAAGATATAAAATACTATTGGAGCATTTATAGTGGAAGTGTAATTGACAAGGGATTGCGTCGTTTATGCTGGTATATGAAAAAGGAACTCCAAAAAGATGAGAGAAAAACAGTTCTCTGCAAGTAATATTGTTACTTCTTGGCATTACATAGCTAAATGCAAAACACAACCACCAAAAGTAATACAGAAGCGAAAAACGATATCTGGAAAAAGTACTTATACCTGAAAATGGGGATCATCACCAACAACTGCGCGATCATCCCAACCCAAACGACCGCCAAAAATATTCCAAACACCATTTTGATTCTGATGATGTGCACAACGATGGTTTATGACCGCATCCCCTAGAACTCTGATACCAACTTCATGGAATTTATTGACAAGAGCTTTCAACTCATCAACATGTCCATACCTGATCAATACATCAAAATATACCGAGACCCTTGAAATTAAATTAATATCGTTCGGCCATCCAAACAAGGAAAATAATTAACATTGTGATCCGGCCATCTGAAACTAATGGCATTATATATTCATACACACTATATGTATATATAACCACCAACTTCATTGAAACCTTAAGTTGTTAGAAAGAAGTACCTGGAGTTCAAATTATATAGATCCTTTGGCATGTAGCCTTCAGGGGAGATAGATTCAGTAGGTGGGGGTAACCAAACAATGGTAAAGCCAAGTGATGACAACTCAGCAACTTTATCATGTAGTTCCATATACCATCTTCTAGATTTGTGGGACTCCCAATTGAATCCCTGACATAAAATTTCGAAACCTGAACCCGTTCCTGAACTTATTTTTAAAGGGAGTTCTGCTTCCTTGGATTCTGATACAGTTTTCTCTGTAAAAGATGGAATAGAACTTCTAAAAATACTGTAGGCTTCGGCAGCTAACTTTTCGATCTCACGAAGAATGCTTTCTTGTGTTTCTATGCTTTTTGTTTTTCGGCTCTTTTCTGAGGAAATGCCAGTTACCAGGTGTCTTATTTCATTGATGATTTCATCTGTACTTGCAGAAACTTCTTGACTTACTTCTACATGCTCCCCTGATTCTAGTGAAGAATCTATTTTCGCACTTTTGGGCATGTTCTCCTCTCCCAAATGTTCTAGTTTCTCAAAGCTTCTTTCGTTTGGCATGGGTATGTAAAAATCATCCCCCATAAAATTTAGCCATGTGTTATTGTTTGTTTTCAGCACAAAAAGAAATCCTTCAATTCCTTCATCAAGTGGAAATAATCCAGAGCAGCCACATCCACCTTCTTTTTGCTGCAAAGAACAAGCAATTAACATATAGCAAATAAGTAGAGTAATAAAATCCTGTGTGCGCCTCAAGTTTAGCTAGGTTTTGCATTAAATGCAAAGTGTTCACATGGTCATGCCTTAAGTTGTTCCACAGGTTTCAGACTAGATATGAAGCATGTAATGTAACTCTGTTCGACCATAATTAAGAAAATACTCCAATGATCTTGCCGGAGGAATCCGTCCTCTTTCCAAAAAAAAAACTCCAGTGACTGGTAATTTTCTAGTACTACAACAAATGAAGATTACATTATTGGCTCTTCATCAACTTTTGACCCTTGTTTCATTAGATGAAAAACACAGAAGATTATGCACAATGATGAAACATTTTGACTTTCTTAAGCAGAAGGAACACACAAATACGTAAGCATATACAACTATATACGCATACATGAAGTAAAGGGCGCAGATACTATCACCACCCATAATCTGCCATTAACTCTGCATATTTGAGAACAGTGCAAGTATGAATGAGAAGAGGATACCTGCAACTGAGTCTGCAAAGCCTTAGTCTTATATGCTGATGTTTTAGCTGGGTATGATCCCGTTGGAATTTCCCACTTTTTACTCGCATCCTTACAGACCCCCCAATGAACAACAACATCACCAGGAATATCTGTCTCTATATGTAGAAGATTATTAGCCGCCTCAGGACATCTCTTTATGCAAACACTAATGGAGTTGTCAACCAAAGTTTGTTTTACAATGTCATGTTCCTCGTAGAAACTCCGAAGATCCCTCTTCTTCTGAGCAGATTCTTTTGAGTTGCTATCTCTATTTCCATCCTCAGAAGCACCATTTGATTTCAGCAACATGTTAGATAGCTGTCCCAAAGTCCCTGGTTCAATTGAAATAGATCGATCAGTCAGCTTGTTGCTAGTTCTTATAAGTAAGAAATGTGGAGATGAAAAATGAGAAGAAAAAAAAAGGTTGATTTAAAGATCAATGTGCAATTGGCATTGAATAAAAGTATTTCACACAACCTGGCCATATGGAAAATTCCTGTTTAGTTCCTATATTATTGCCATCATCATCAGATAAATTTGTAAGTGGCACCTTAAAATCTCTCCCTTTGAGCTGATAGCAAGATCCAGTTTCTTCATCCTGAATCAATGGAAATCTCCCAAAGGCATGAAAAATAATAAAATTACTGCAAAGCTCAAGTATCAAATTTTTATATAACCCCAAAGGGGCTGTCCTGGAAGTCAATCCCCTGGGGCCTTGTGTCCAGCGTGGTATGAGGTCTGAAGTTCGATTCCTTTTAGATGCTATCAATTCTTTTTAGGACCTCACGCATTGGCTGGAATCCCTAAAATTCGCCTATGTGGCGGAGACACTTGTAATGAACCTCGAGGACTACTCAGGCCAAAGAGTGTCGGATACCACGGTTTAAAAAAAAAATAAAGTTTCTAAATAGGAAATAGAAATTCTTAACAGTTAGCAACTAAAAGTAATACCCTTAACACAAAATTTATAGCTGCAATTGAACTTTTAGTGTTGAAATCGATCTTCACTTCATATATGAAGCCTGCTTCAGTATCTGTCAATTTTTTCAAAGGGGTATCTATTGCGTAGTCCTGAAAAGACGATGCACCATCCATAATACTATGACCAACCATAAAAATGCACCGACAAAAAAATGAATCAGACAAATTCAATACCTTAATGGGAACAGAGCCCAGAGGTATCATCTCAACAGGAGGCTGATCCCAATCACTGTGGACATTGAATAACAGAGTACGGAAATTACCACAATGTTGTAAAGATGACAAAGGTTCTTAAACCAATATACCACAGTGAAAACCATGATCAGCACCACTGGAAATTCTAGAAACATGAAGTAACACACTTTAACTAAGGAGATATCATAATCAAGATCATAGTAGATAAGCATATTGGCCAATCAAGAAGAATACAATTGCCTCTTCTATATTAGATTATTTATACATGAATATCTAAATTTGTATTTAAGCATGTTAAAGGTACTGAAACTCACAATCAAAGCAAAAACTGTAGGAAAATGGAAGAAAAGAAAAAACCTCACTAGTCACTACATGATCAAGCTAGCAAACCTGCCAATGTCGTTAACATAATTAATTCCCCAGTGAAGGACCCATTTCCCTGGAAGATTGCATGCTACAACAAGCTGGAAATTCTCTTCATCCTTACCACAATCTAATCTGACTAATATCTTTCCTTCTACCTGACATTGATGTGGAACAATTAATACCCCATGAAAAGTAAACGTAGAGCAAGCTGCTAATTACAGGAATATACAAGACAACCGAAACAATACGCATGATTACAGATAGATCACTTAGGTGCCGTTTGATATTGACTTAACAAGCTTAATGGGTTTATATCACTCATCAATCCAGTACGCTGAAATCAAAGAGTGGGTATTTCGAGTTGAACATGTTTATATCACTAATTAATCCAGTTGAACATGTTTATATCACTCATCAATCCAGATTGATGTCAAAATCAAAATGTAGGTATTTCGGGTTGAACATGTTTATATATCACTTATCAATCCACTGCCTATAACAAAACCTATAGCAAGGGATTTGCGTTGTGAGTCGATCCGATCAACTCTATAACGTTCACACCGCCGACCACAAGACTTTTTTTGGAGTCGCATTACATCCACCTAGGGAAAATATAATATAAATAGTTACGAAGTTGCAGTACATCGAAGAGCACAATGCAACTTTCAAGGATCTCAACTGTCGCCTCTAATCCAACACTTTTTCTCCACTTAATAGACTAATAGTTAATCCAACAAAAGTACACAAATAAACATATGTATATGTATAGTATACCGATCGAGTAACTAACCTTTTCGGTACGTTGCAATGAAAATGTTTTGTGGAATATGACGTCAGCGGAGTCGCATGTAGTGGCGGAGCTATTAGATGACGCTCTAACGGTGATATTCAGAACCCTAGAATTAGCAGGCCTGAAGTTGCAGAGTTTGGCGCCATTTGCGATCAAACAATTCCTTCTCTTCCAGGTGTAATACAAAGAAGCTCGTTTATGTTTTTCAGATTCCATTAGAAACTTAGGTGTTTTCCGACGATAATGACGGTGGAGAATAGCCTGAAGAGGGACCGTCGCCATGGTCGGAGAGGAAATCTAGAGTAGGGGGGTTGATTTGCGTTGGAGACGGTTATGATTAAAATCTTCCTTTTGATATCACTGCAAATGTTACACTTCACACCCCCAACTTTTAAATTTCTACATCATAACTCCCTAGTGAGTGGAAAACACAAATAGTAATGACATAAAGCCACAAAATGAAGTAATGAAATGAGTCGAATAATAAATAAGAATAGATATTTTTCAAGTATAAGTCAGATTGGGTTGTGTTTATGTATTAACAATGGTGGATTCGAGATTTTGTTCAACGGATATATTTTTAAGGTGAATCAAAGGTTTGTAAAGTCGTTCAATGTGTTTTTATCCGAATTTTACTACTTCGAAGAATCTTTTGACTTCTTTTAGTTGATTTTGACCGATTTTTATATGTTTTTAGAGTAATTTTTTCAGTTTTTGGAAATCAATTAATTAATTCGTATATGAATATCACAATTTCATATGTGAATAAGTTAATTAGTTCATATGTGAATCAGTTAATTAGTTCGCATGTGAATTACACAGATTCACATGTGAACATATATTTCATATGTGAATCACACGGGTTCATATATGCAGTTGTTTTGCCTTCTATTTGATAAAAAGTTACAAAAATACCCCTCTATCTTTTGCATACTGTGCAAAGAATTATCCGGTGCTTCAGAGTCAAAACCGTAAATCTTGACCAAATAAGGGTTTTGTATCACATCTCTACTTCTTAAATACTTACCCCTTCTCAAATGAACTGCGACTATATATATATATATGTGTGTGTGTGTGTGTGTGTGTGTGTGTGTGTTGTGTAAGTAATTAATGTAGTAAACATAATTTCTCTAGGAACAGTCAATCCGTATTGTATAAACCTCAAATCTTAAAAAAATTTCGGTGTGATTTATGCAATTTGTACCTATCACATTTTATGTCTATAATCCAATTATTATAAGTTTGAAAATACATAACATCAACGATAACGTGCCCGTAGTCCAAAAAATAAAGAGCTCCAATATATCCGATTCTAAATACATATTGCATACTCAAATATAGTCTAAGTAAAAAAAAATAACACAAAGTCAAAAATATTATATAAATCAATAACTATTCTATATAATATATATATATATATATATACATATGATAAAATTAAAATTATATAACATATCAATGGAGTGTAGTTTGAACCGAAGTTTGATAACTCAAAACCGCAAATCGTCGCATAATGTGGTTTAATAAAAATGTAAACCCCAAACCGCACTGTGCGTTTCTAAATCACACTTTGCGGTGCAGTGCCATGTGATAGTGGCGGTTTGTTTGGTTAGACGGTTTGGATGAACACCCCTGCATGGAATACACAAATTTGTACGCAAGCATATACCACCTTAAAATCTGAAAACTCAAGTGACGTTTATGTAATTCTTTTAACCGGAGGGGGTTAATTGTAAATTTGGAATTATTTCTTATAACCTGCACGTGATCGGGGAAAGTTTGCTTGTAAATTTCGGAAAGCGGAAGTGTAAATACCCGTTTCAATTTAGTCCATCAATTTACTAAATTTTTCAAAAAATCCACGTGCTACCACTTTACGTAGACGAAAGGGTCACACTTGTCACGTGCCACTTAATTGACCCGGTTTTAAGGGGGTGTTTGAGATTGTTTATAAAAATAATTTATTAACTTATTTTTGTGTGACATTATTAATAAGTATTTTGAGTGTTTGGATTAACAACTTATACCGGTGTTAAACTGATAATAAGGGGTTTTTGAAAACGTTAAACTTTTCTGACTTATAATAAGTTGATAAGTGATTTTATAAAAAAACATAAGTTGTTTCAAATAAACAAACCCAAACACCCCCTTAAATCATGGACCACGATAAAGAAAAACGACATAGTCCGCGATACATTTAAAAAATTAATTTTATGTAGTTTAAATATATGAAAAATCCAATAAACTTTAAGAAAGTGCTAGGTATTAAGCAGTAATCAATGAGGATGAAGAAAAAAAATAGTTTGACTTTCTATAATATAATGAGTTGATTTGCCCCAATCTGGTAGGGAACTGGTTCACCCGACTCGAACGTGAACAATGATTCCCCACTAAAGCATGTATCAGGCCGGGGATCTCAAGTAGACTCAAACCGGGGACGGGATGTTAATCCCCGTACCCATCGGGGACCAGGGACAGGGACTGTTACTAAAAACCCGGGCCGGAGCTGTGGATTACAAAACCCCTCATCCCCATCCCGTTGCCATGCCTTACCATAAAGTTGGAGATGCTCAAGCACATATCATATAGCTTTGCGGTATATAATACATAATTAATTGTTTTTGTCGAATAATTTATAATATAGTAAAAATATATTAACCACATGAATTTTTACATGAATCCAAATCAAATTTAAAAGTTATTATACAACACTCTTTAAGATATATCCACCTCAACTGTTAAATGACCGAGTCGATAAGAAATGAATAAATACAATCATCACGTCAAAAATTTTAATTAATAACAATATATGTTTTATTTTAAATTTTGTTTTTACGTTTGTTAGTATGAAAACTGTTTCTTTACCTTACTTCAATAGACAAATATACCGAAGAGAAGAATGTTCAAACAAAAACATCCATAAAGTAAGAAAACACGATAACAATATAAAATGTACTGAAAAGAGCATGCTTTTTTTTCTATAATCTCTTATCATTTAGTGTGTCATGAAAAAAAATGTAACAACATGGATGTCAAATTAAACTGAATAAAATACTTGTTTTTTCTGGTATAGTTTGTTTAGTTTCATTTTTAGTTGTATTTGGGTGACCGATTAAAAATCAGAGCATTTTTTTGTTATAACAAAGAGGTGTTTGTAACAATCTTTTAATCAGTAATCGTCAAATCATCTTATTTTACATCTGAAATTTATTTTTATGTTTATTTTTTAATTATAGTGTGCTCCCGTTTGAACCTGGACTCAAAAAGTAAATGCACACGTGGTTGCCATCCTTGTTTACATGTGCCGACTGAGTTGACTCAGGCAATTGTTTTTTTCTTTTTTAATGGTGCGTTTGGTATCCAGGCATTCAAAACAGAACATGACAGAAGAGTTGTTTAGCATTTGGTAAGATAAATCTGGGCAAAACATAATAGATAAAATAATCAATTTACCCTTAATAAATTGTTTTATATATTTTATATATTTTGATCAATTTATGCAATTTATGCAATTTATTAAAGAGGGCACACTTGACACGAATTTTATAGGAAAAATTAACGAAAATACACTTAAAACCATTTACCAAATGTTTATCCAGTAAACGTGTACTGGGTCATTTACTTTATCAGATAAATATGACAAAGATCGAGAATCTTACCAGGTAAAAGCAATGACAAATTGATAAATGACTAACAGTCTTATCCGGTAAATGAGGGTGACAACTCTTATCTGGTTAACATGTATCTAGTAAATTGTTATATTACAATGTAATTATGATGAATTAGAATCTTATACGTTAAGGTAACTAACCGTAAAATTGTTTCGGTATACGACTCGTTAATATCTAAATTTTAAGAGTGCAGTTGTAGTGGTCGTATTTATGGACGTTAAGAGCATCTCCAATACAAAGTTATTATTATCAAAAAGTGTAGTCGCTTGTAAGAATTACCATTGTGGAGAGGTTCTTATAAGAACCTCATGTCTTCTAAATGCTTGAACAAGAATCTTGGTTCTTACCATGAAGTTTGTGAGAAGTGACATTTTCCTTATTTTTTATTTTTATTTTCTTGACTCTATAATTACCAATATAATACTGATCAGAGACGGATCCAGTTAAAAACCAAAACTTTTGTTGACTAACTTAAATTTTCTATTTTTTACTCTCGTCTTACATGGGTTCTCCACAGTCTCATATGACCATATGCTTACTCTTCTCCAAGTCACATCCAACGTGCCCCCACCCCATTAATTTCCTGGATCTTCCATTGATAATGATTGATCCTGAAAGAATCAATGAGACCTACAAAAATGAGGTTCTTGTTAAAACTATATACAAAGGAGGTTCTTGTTATAAGAAAAAGGATGAGAATACGGAAGAAAGAGGGAGAAAGCAGCTATGGCCGATTTAGGGCTAAAGAACACATAAATCATGAAACCAAAGGATGCTATATCAAGCATAGGTTGAGTTTTAGCATCCAAATAGAAGAAAGAAGGTGTTTCTGGTTTATGAGGTGAAGAGTAACTCGATTAAGGGTTTAAAACTCGAACATCATGCTAAAATTGAGCTATGTTTACATAACTAAGGGGTAAGTACTTACTGAGCAATTTTCCTTATCAAATGAATATGGCAAGGGGCAATAATCTTACCGGTAAGAGGGATGATAAGAATGCAGAGTCTTACCCGGTAAGTGAGGGTGACGACTCTTACGCGGGTAAACGCTTACCAGGTAAATTGTTGCATAAGATACGTTTTGATGTACTACAATATTACCTAATAAAATAAATTACAGTGTTGACTCTTAATGGGAAGCGCTTATCGGGTAAGCATTTGGGTAAATGGACCCTAAGTTTCAGTTGATTTTATACTTAAGTTTAGTGCGTTATTTTGACTTGATTGAGTAGATTATGACCTTATTTGGATTTCCAATTTGTTGTCTTCAACCTTAAGACACAATGTAACACATTATAGGGTTCATAAATTGAAATTGATATAAAAAAGTGAATATATTTGATGTAATTAGTTTCATGGGAACACTAAGGGCCCGTTTATCAAACACTTACTTAGGTAAGCACTTACCAAGTCGCATTACCTCACCGGATGAATATGGTAATGACCAAGAATCTTACCCGGTAAGAGCGAGACAAGGTTCATGAGTCTTACCCAGTAAGTGAGGGCGACGACTCTTACCACGGTAAGAGCTTACCGGGTAGACTAAAATCTTACTCGATAAGTAAATAATAGTGTTAAATTTTACTGGTAAACACTTATTGGGTAAGTGATTGGTAAACGGCCCCTAAGACGATATAAGATGTATCTAAGTTGAAATATATAATCCAAACATGCTTTTGAAAAGAGAACCAAGTTTGCGTATAAAGCAGTTGACTTTTTTCCTAAAAGTCAAACTGTTTTGTTATAAACTCAAACCAGATAGTTTATTATATTCTCATCAATAAAAAATCTTGACATTAAATGTTTGTGAGAGAAATATTATTTTATTACATATATGGATTGGGTTTTGAAATGAATAAGAGGGAGAAAGTGAGATAAAAATCTTTATATATATTCAGCTGCTTTTATTTACCTATTTTTATCATTATGACTGAAATTTTAATAAATTCTTGCATGTGAAAATGATTATATATATATATATATATATAAATACATAAAAGCGAAGCCAAATGTAGTTGAAAAAAATTAAATTAAATTAAAAAGTCAACTTCATCCAGATATTTAAAAGCATTTTCATCATTTTCACTATAACTCTTATCTTTACATGATCTCGTCTTACATAAACAAAATATTTTAATAATATAATTAATGTTATAATCTATGAAATAATAACCTGCTAAAATTGATAGGGTGTTTGGGATTGCTTGTAAAAACAACTTATTGACTTATTCCGATGTGTCACCGGTAATAAACACTTTTTGAGTGTTTGAATAAACAAGTTATACCGGTGTCAAACCGGTAAGGAGTTTTTAAAAAAGTTAAACTCTAACTTATAATAAATTAATAAGTATTTTTGTAAAAAAAGATAATATGTTTCAATTAACCAATTTCAAACACTCATGAATATTTTTTAAAATATATTAAACAAATGATATGAGTGGCACGCTGTAAACAGCATGGCACATCTATCCTCGTACACCAGGATTCCTGTACGTCACGGAACTTGTGAAATTCCAAATCAAAACCATTCTCATCCTCATCAAATTCACCAAAAACCTTTTGATTCTTGAAGAAGATGATCACAATTCCCTCATCATCATCATCATCATCATCATCTCCAATTTTCGGTTCTTCATTCTCATCCTCCGTTAATCCCCCATCATCAACCTTCGTTTCTGTCAAATTTCTTCCCCCATCAACCATGAATCATTCCGCTAAAACCCTATCCAAATTCTCGATCGTTTCCGCTTCTAAATCCACTCACCAATCACCATCGAAGGTATGCACAATTCCTTCATTTCTACATTCTAATTTGTTTATGTGGTTTTGAATTTTGTTTCTCTTCTTCTTCCCCTAATTTCTGTGTACAGAAGTTAACTTACAGAAACTAGTAGTATCAGGATACATACATAACCAACAGATCTATATATATGATTCGCTTTTGTATCGATTTATTTGGCATCAAGTTATGGTGATAATAATTCTGTTTATCGATCAGGTTGGTGATTCATTCTTTAGGAACGTGATTTCGAGTATGGAACAAGTATATTTGAGTAAAAATCCAACTGCTAAATCGATCTTGGAGCTTGTTAGATCTACAGATGTTAATCAAATTTGCTACGATCATCTTGCCTATCGAACATTTGGGGTAAATTTTTTGTTCAAATCGTGGCTTATTTGGGGGTAATTTTAAGAATCTACGAAGATGTATAATAGTGATTTCTGTTTCATAATATAGGTAAATGATTACGGGATCGACTCTGTGTCGAAATTCTTTCTGGATTTTGGTTATACTCAACAGGAAGAGTTGAGATTTCCACAAAAGAAGCTGAAAGCTCTCTGGTTTTCTCCTCCAAGTGTCTCCGCTATTAATGGCGGCAGTGGCAGCGGTGTTCATGGACCCTTGCCCAGAATCTTCATCTCAGAGCTTATCGTAGATCAAATGAGTGTCCAGGCCCAGGTTTGGGTTAAAATTTCATAATCATTGTGTTCATGATGATCTATTGCAGAAAAATCAACTTTACTTTACGTTATGTCAAATATTTCTAAATATTAAATCTGAGCCGTTCGAGTTTTTTGAGTTATAATCTCAAATGGCCATCTTGATAAAAATAACTAAAAACATTCACTTTATAGCCATCTCGTAAAATGATGAGGAAACAACGAATCAACATCTTAAAGACACTTTTTCTTGCGGTTTTAAACATAATCTAATACATCTAATGAAAATTTGGACCCACTCTAAAAACCATTAAAAACCACAAGTTGCGGTAATGTAGCCCCTTATATCTATGCACAAAATGTTGGAAATTTATAGGTTGGAAGTTAACCTTCCATTGCACGTTGGTAGAGAGTTGATTTCTAGAAAAGCTTATAAGGTTTTCTCTACAAGTGGGCTTTGAACTTGTTAGTGGACTCATGGTGGGGTCTTGAGTGGAAGGCCAACACACACGCGCGTGCGTGGCCAAGGACGCGGGATTCGCGAAGGTGGCGCACTTCGCACGCCGCTTCGAAGCAGAAGGAGCCTCGCTCTGAATATCTTTTTAATAGTAATTCGTCAGGAGGATTATCAGTTTAATTTGGATAATTATTAATTTGAATTTAATCCGATTTTTGACTTGGTTTTAGAGATAAATTCGGTTGAGACTTTGTCTCACCACTATCTCCGATTTTTAGGAGATAATCGTGGCTCATTTTAGGGTTTCACCCAATATAAATACTGGGTGAAGCCGTCTCTTTATACACAGGAAAAAAATCGATTTCCTCTCTAATGAAATTCTCCTAAAACCTTAGAATGAGCCACGATTATCTCCTAAAAATCGGAGATAGTGGTGAGACAAAGTCTCAACCGAATTTTATCTCTAAAACCAAGTCAAAAATCGGATTAAATTCAAATTAAAATTAATAATTATCCAAATTAAACTGATAATCCTCCTAACGAATTACTATTAAAAAGATACTCGGAGCGAGGCTCCTTATGCTCCGATGCGGCATGCGAATCCCGCGTCCTCGGCCACAGCCACGCACACGCGTGTGTGTTGGGCCTTCTACTCAAGACCCCCACCATGAGTCCACTAACAAGTTGAAAGCCCATTTCTAGAGAAAGCCTTATAAGCTTTTCTAGAAATCAACTCTCTACCAATGTGGGATAGAAGGTTAACTTCCAACCTACAAATTTCCATCACAAAAAACAAGCCAAAGTCGAAAACTGCAAAACTACAAGCCCATTTGGTACCTTGCGAAATCATTAGAAAAAGTGTCTTGCGGTGTTGACTTGCAGTTTTTTTGCTGATGTTTCCTATAATATAAACCCCTGGTAACTTTCTACTTCTAAGAACAATCGTGTGTAAGTTTAATAAATATTTTCAATAGGATGTTATGGTGTATTTGAGTTGTGTTAGACACTTGAAGTATCTTATTAGTTTTTTTTTGAGTAAATTATGTTTTTAGTCCTTGTGGTTTGTTAAAAAGTGCTATTTTTGTCTTTATAGTTTATAAATTCCAATTTTTGTCCCTATGGTTTGTAATTTCTTGCTAGTTTCGTCCTTGAACTAATTTCTATAAGTACAAAAGACGAAAATAGTAAATAATTGTGAACCATAGGGGCCAAAACAATAATAAGTTGTAAATCATAAGTATAAAAATAACAATGAATTACAAACCATATAAATGAAAACCATAATTTTTAAATCATAGGGACAAAAATCATAATTTTTAACAAACTATAAGGACGAAAAAAGTAATTTACTCTAGTTTTTTTATAGGACCATTTTCAGAACCCATACATGAAACACATCTTTTTATAAAATAGTTGTTTTAATAAATTATTTTTTAAATAATTTTAATACAAAAGATTAATAAAACGTTTTATTGTTGTAAGTAATTGTTATCAACTTATTGTAACACATTATATAGAATATACAATTGTTTGGTCTTATAAACTTAAGTTATATTATGAAGCAGTCTATTAGGACATTTAAATATAATTTGACGTCATGTAAAACCGATTTGTTATAGCGTCTATTTGTTAAAGTCATAAACCGAGCATAATTTTTGCGTTGAATATAAGCGATTAATATTATACGTTCTAATGAAACTCATGTTCATTATTGCGTATATTTCTGCGTCCAGGAAATAATTAGAAAATACGTAGAGCTATCGGGTGCCGGATATAAACATGCTGTGGTTTCAAGTGCGGTTGGTTGTTTGCCATGGCCAAAACCTTCGCATTCGGAGTTCCAACAATTAGCTAGGTGCGTTTTCGTCTTTGCGTGGCTCGTGGATTCATTTCCTTACCGTAAATTTTTCCTGAAATATATATGATATATGACAAATACTCACATTTTGTCACATTTGATGAGGTATGAACCTTTGACCTCCAGGGAAGTTGGGATCGTACCAGTAATCCAGATACTGTTAGGCCAAAGATTCTTTGGTGGATCGTAGTTTCTTACATCTAAAATAGTTTTCGTGATGTTTGATTTCCAGCGAAAGCGAGTACGCTGCATGGACTCTCGTGAACGGATACTCGGTGAATCATGTCACGATCTCCACTCATCGGCTGAAATCTTGCTTGAAGAACATCAAGAATCTTAACCGGTTCATCGAGGACAACGGGTTCAAGTTGAACTCTGAAGGGGGTGTTCTCAAGGGTTGGTTTTTGTTTTTCTGATTCAAACTCAAACCCGTTATTCATCAACTATTATCCTAAATCAAATAACTCGGTTTCGATGATTGTGTTCTCCCAGTGAGCCCAGATGCCCTACTGCTGCAAAGTTCGACGGTTGCAGATTCTATCCCGTTTGAATTTTCCGATGGTGTCAAAGACTCGGTCCCTTGTTCATATATCGAGTTTGCTGAACGACTTGTATTGCCAGAATACAGATATTTACCTGAAGATAAGGTTAACATTCGAAATCCCTTTCTAAAGTCCATTTTCTTTGAATAACGATGGTTCCAAATGGTCGTTGGTCTAGTAGTAGTAGTTAGTCTGGTTAACGATTCAAACATCACCAAAAATATCATTTATATATAGATATTATACGCTTGAAAAACAATATAACGATGATTGGTTTTGAAACGTGTGTAGATTGAGGAGATCCATAGACGCGATGGATTTGAGGTCGGTAATGCGGACAAAATATTCGAGAGCACATCGAAGGATCAGGTAACTAGGAAAGGTGTAGCGTAAAGAAACCGAGTGATTAGAATGAAGCATTGTAGCGTAAAAAAACCGAGTGATTAGAATGAAGTACAACTTGATCGTTTGTAACTAAATGTAATTGACAACTTTTACTCAGCCGATATGTTTGGTTATCATCATGTGATTTTTTTTAATTTACCTGGATATCCAACCAGCTATGCAAGCCGATTAATCTCAGGACGATCACACGCTTCTTGGGTAGCCCGAAGTCACCACATTTGGACCTCTGTGACTATAAAAGATTTCTTATTTCTCCTTTGAATTTGAACCTAAGACCTCTAGACACTTTTGACCTTTAAAGTCCAAGCTCAAATCAATTAAACACCATCCTTCTCGTTCATGTCAACTTTTCTAGTCGAACTCGGTGCAACATTTGTTTGTTCATTCTTTCGGTCCCACTTTTGCACTATCTCATTAAAATTTAGTTTTGAAAATACAAAATCATATATAAATGAACGATTTGTTCCATTTCTCACCAAACAATAACGGACCCATGACCTAAATTTTAATGTACAACAAACCAATCAAATTTAATTTGTTATAAATAATCAGTTCGTCTTGTTTTGTTGTCGGATTTAAAACGGCAAACAAGCCAACAATATATTTATATTACTTAGAAAATTAAATTAAAAGGAAAAAAGAAAAAAAAAGTGACGATGATTTTCCAACTGCTATTGCTTCTTGTTCTCAATCGGCTTTGGTGAATTCAAGTTAAACTTCTGGTGATAAGGAGAAGCATGAGAACCGTTGGGTATCGATAGGCTCCGCGGATGCTGCACCCCGTTTTTCGAAAACAATCCGGCTTGGGCCCGAGCCCCATTTTGTGCACTCGGGCTCGACCCAACCCGTTCAGCTTGAACGGTTTGGAAGTAATACGACGAGCTCGCCATGTCCTTTAGGACTGGCAACGGTTTTAGCGATTCAACAACTTCACTCATCAGAGGCCTGGTTTTTGAGTCACGGTTAAGGCAACGAGCTGCTAGTTGTGCGGCTTTTTGGGCTCCTTTTATCGAGAAATGACCTTCTAACCGAGGGTCTATCAACCGATAAAACCGCCTCCTATCTCCTAAATGTGGTCGAGCCCATTCTACAAGGTTGTGTTCGCCGTTTGGACGGTTTTTGTCCATTGACCTTCGACCCGTCAAAATTTCGAGTAAAACAACACCAAAGCTATATACGTCACTCCTTGAAGTAAGATGTCCTAAAGAGAAGAAACAGACTCAAAAAATAAGGTTCAAATATCACTTCTTCAAGCAAAATGTGCCGAACTGAAACAAAATTGGCTTTATGGATGCGTTTGGTACATTGAACATGACAGAATAGAACTTAGATCACTGTTCCATGTTGGCAAAACTTTTATGTGGAACAAAAAGGAACAAACTTATATTTTACCAATATAACCTTAAAATAAAACCTAACTATCTTCTAAAACATCAAATATGCCACCCTATTTACATTTTATTCATTTTTTAAATTTTATTTATTGTATTTTATACTCTTTAAACTTTCAATTTACTGTCCTAAAAATATCACTTTTCTATGGTTTCTAATTTTGATTAATTTATGTAATTTATTAAATATAGAAAGAGTATAAAATAAAAATTGGAAACTACAAACACTTTTTATTTTGGTGACCTTCTAATGATATATTATGTTATAAAATATATTATTATTATAATTTAGTAAATTGCATAAATTAGTCGAAATATATAAACAACTCAATAAGGGTAAATTGATCATTTCACCTGCTCTGTCATGTCTAGTTCTATCCTACCAAACGCTCACCAGTTGTTCGGTCCGGTTCTGTTCTATTCTGTCTGGATACCAAACGCACCCCAAAAAGACTAAAATGACACTTTATTTCAAAAGTTTCATAAAAAACTTGTTAGGACGACCAAATGTGTCCTGACGTCTATTTTAACACCTTTATATAAGACGCGAAACTATGTGGTCCTATAAACTTTTGTAGTATAAAGGAACCTATTAGGACATTTAGGCATTTTTGCATCCTATAAAGCCAGTTTTGTTGTGGTGGGTACCGAGTGCTTCCCGATGCAGTTCGGGGGATTGGGTTGGGGACATCGAAGGGGTAGTTTTGTCTTTTCCCAAAGAACAAAGAGAATAAGCAGTAATGTAGTTTAGAGATTAGATTAAAAGACGAACCCGTCATCACATATTCAGGGGCCGCGTAACCATACGTTCCCATAACTCGAGTCGATACATGAGTTTTATCTCCCTCCGGACCATCTTTAGCAAGACCAAAGTCCGAAAGTTTCGAATTGTATTCCTGAAAGAAAAAGAAGAAAAACAAAACGAATCTTTATGAACACGATGAACCCAAAAGCAAAAGTTTCAAGAACGTTTGTAGCTTAACGAATCTTGTGTCACATACCGCATCCAACAAAATGTTGGAGGTTTTGAAATCACGATAAATCACGGGTCTTTCTGCTTCCTCGTGAAGGAAAGCGAGGCCCTTTGCAGCGCCGAGAGCAATTTTCATCCTGATCGACCATGGAAGAGGCAAAGATCCTACGATAAATATAGACTTACATTAGAAACCGAAACTATTGTATTTGGTATTTTAACGCCCATTCGGCAAAGCAGCAGGTTGACCCAATAATCTAATTTCCTATCCATGTAGGACAGGTTGTTACAGGTATATACATGCGGAGGAAAGTTCCTTTAGGAACCCAAAAATGATTACGAACCTAAGAACCGCCCAGAGCGTGCCATGTGTCCCTCTTCACGATGAATACTCATCATGAATCACACATTCACGATGATTATTCATCATGAATCACTCATTCACGATGATTATTCATCATGAATCACTCATTCATGATGAATATTCATCATGAATCACACATTCACGATGATTAGTCATCAGGAATCACTCATTCATGATGAATATGCACGTATTATTTATTATGAATCACACATTCATAATGAATATGTTACAACATCCACGATGAATGCGTAAACATTTTGGATGAATATGTTACAACATTGATGATGAATATGTAAGCAGTTTCATGATGATTATTCATCATGAATGAGTGAATATGTAAGCAGTTTCATAATGATTATTCATCATGAATCACTCATTCATGATGAATATGCACATGTTGTTTATTATGAATCACACATTCATAATGAATATGTTACAACATTCACGACAAATGTGTTACAACATTCTAGATGAATATGTTACAACATTGATGATGAATATGTAACAGCATTCATGATTAATAACACCTCCATATCCCAATGAATATGCCACATGTCAAGCTATTGGCAGAAACCCAGTTTCCTAATCAAGTTTTGTGTATGTAAACTTACTCCTAAACAAGTGATTCTCCAAGCTCCCTCGAGGCATGAACTCGTAAACAAGCAGCCGTTGATCATCTTCAATGCAATAACCGATCAATTTAACCAAATTCGGATGAATAAGGTCACTTAGGTAATTTACTTCAGCCTGTGGATGACATAAAACTCTATTAGAACACTAAATCATAAGATATAGAAGCCAAGAAGTACAGATAAACAAAAAGATCGATAGAAAGCATCAAACCAGCCATTCTTTATGACCCTGAAGCCCGTCATGATTTAGGGTTTTCACAGCAACAGTAAGTCCGGTGCCCGGTTTCACTGGTGCAGTTCCGTTCTCTTCGATCCACCCTTTAAAAACGCAACCAAAACCCCCTTCACCAAGAAGACTTTCGGGTCTGAAGTTCCTTGTAGCCAATTTGAGATCGTTGAAACCAAATTTGCGAAGACTAGAACCAACTTTGAGTTCATCTTCCGGTTTTGGGGTGGACGGGTTGCTTTCTCCGTTACTAGTAGTTGACGAGACTATCGGAACTACAGGTTGATCTTTGCTAGTATCATTTGTTAATTTACTTTCCACTGTCGTAACAAAAAACAGTTGATGAAAGTCAACTCTAGGCAATATCTATTTCCAACGGTGATACTGCATACGTTTGGTTTATGTAGCACGTAATCCACAGAACGAGCACAATAATATATATATATAGGTGAGGTTCAAGGGAAAAACTCCCAAAAAAATGAAAAACTGAGGGACACCTTAATAACCATTCATCTGTACGAAATATAATTGATAATTTCGTTTTGTCCAGGCCTTATGACCCTCATCAATGGCCTTAACAACGCATATCGTGAATAAAGAGTTTGATTCCCTCTCCTACATACACAAAAGAAAAACAAATGCATACACATTGAACTAATTGTCGTTGGCTCAACTGGTACTAACCGAGTCTCTTAAACCATCAGTTGTGAGTTTGAAACTCACGACTAACAAAGCGTGAATTTTAACATTCATCATCATGTCATCGTATACCCCTCATCAACATTGGCCTTAGCACCAACCTCATTGATCCACCAAAGTACAATCTAAGGGGATGTTTACCAAATGCTTATTGGGTAAGCGCTTACCAGCAAGAGTCACCACCATCACTTACCTTGTCGGGTAACATTCTCAACCATCAAAATGGATTGTTTGTAAGCGTCTCTTAAGTCTTACCCGGTAAGCACAAACCGGGTACTAAGGCCTGTTTGTTACCAGCTTATTGAGACTCACAGCTTATTGGGTCAGATATACATGACTGTTTGGTAGTGGCTTAACGATATAGATATAGAAAGTGAGTTATTAGGAAATCACACTAGACAAATGGAAGGATTGATTTACCACAATGAGTGCTTATGCCACTGATGGAGCTATCAACTTTAGATCTTGAAGAAACACAGCTACCAATCAACCTCCACCTGTTCCAACAACCAGTGGTACCCCCTTCATCCACAACTATTTCATCACTTCTCTGTTTCTTCTTGTTCTGCCCAGATTCCAACTTCACACATTTCTCATCCTCAGATTTCATCTTTCACAACAAACCCTAAAATCAAATCACTTGGTCTCATCAAAAACCCTCCAAATTTGAACCCAAAATGTCCCACTTTTAGTGATTGAAAGCCAAGAAAAAGATGGAATTAAAATTCATACACAATTTTCATCTTTCACAGCAAACCCTAAAACCAAATCACTCGATCTCATCAAAACCCCCAAATTTGAACCCACAAACACCCAAAATGTGCCACTTTTTAGTGATTGAAAGCCAAGAAAAAGATGCTATTAACAAATCCCAGCTGAAAAGATTCCAACTTCGTACACATTCTTCATCAACAGATCACATCTAACCCTAAAACCAAACTTATCATCAAAACCCCCAAATTTGAACCCACTGAAAATCCAAAGTTTCCCAACTTCAGAGGAGCTTAATACGATTGAAAACCAAGAAACAGATACAAGCAGCAAACCCCAGATGAGAAATCTTGGGGTAAAATGAAGAGATTACAACTACAACAAAAGATTCTCTAAAAGAAGAACCAAGTTTGGAATTTTAAATTAACAAACAGAAAACCTAACAGACCCAGTTAGGAATTTTGAAACAAGAAGGCAAAATTGCTTCAAAATGTGAAGAAAAGATTGGGATGAAAGAGGAAGAGACCCAGAGAATGCAAGTTTTGTATGAAATGTGATCTCAGTTCAAAAGCACCCACCATCTGGTTTGTGTGTAGCATTCCCAAAAGGCATTACAATCTCATCAAAAGACTGAATACTCCAAATCTGTCTTAATAAAATATAATAAATAATGATACCAAGGTGGAGGTGGAGGTGGAGGTGGAGGTAGAGAAAGATAGAAAAGAGACATGGAAATCGTTCCATAATTTAATAATTAAGTTTGCATTAATAATTATCTAATAACATACAATTAAGACATAATTAACCTTCTCGGAATTTGAAATCATTGTTAAAAGAGAAAATTGCACTAAAATGAAACCAACTTTCATCTGATTCTTATTTTGGGGAATCAACTTTCAAAATCGTCATTTAAGGAACTCTATCAAGCTTTTTGTTTATTTAAATGTCTGGTTGACCTGTTAATACTGATATCATCTAGATTTTTTGTCAACTAAGATATTTCACGTCATATTAATTTTTTATTTTAAAACTAATATTTCACGTCATATTTAAAATTACAAAATAATTATAAAAAAATAACTAAAATTCTTTTTTTTTCAAAAATCAATGCAATAAAATCTATTTTTCATTTCAAATCTCGTTTTTTTTAATTTAGATATCAAATTGAAGATTTTTTTTAAAAAAATTCAAATTACCACAATAAAATTTGTTTTTTACTAATGCAATAAAAAAATCAATTTAATAAAAAAAATTAATTGATACAATAAAATTAAATATTAAATATCCATTCAAGATTTTTATATCCAATCAATCTGTATCAATATTAAAGTTTAAATCAAATATGGCAAATCAAACCAAAAGTTTGATAGAGACCCTTAATTTATCTGTTACATGTTCAACAGATCAACCAGACCCTTAATTTATCATATCAAATTAACTATTTAAAATTCATCATTTTTTGTGTAAGTTTTTAATTCAATTTTTTTATTATAATTTAATTTATGTTCAATAATGAAGTAATTTATATTTGGTTTAATAATATAATTTTCTTATAAAAATAATAATTAATTGTTTTGTTAGAACTCGATAATTATCCTTTAGATTTTTTATATTTTAAAATAAGATATTTATTTTCTATTTAGTTATGTTTATCCGTAGTTAATTACACGAATTCAAATATGAAGCTTTAATGAGTTGTACTTATGCATAATTTACTTGTAATTTTGAATTTTAAATAATATGAATCAATATACAGTATTTCATAGATAAAAAATAGTTTTTAAAAATATTTATCAAATGTTTTATAATATAGTATAGATAATATAATATATATAAAAAAAAGTTGAAATGATTATGAAGGTGCCCGAAGGATACGGGCAGTGCTGAGTCGGGCAAGAGAGAGAAAGTGTAATGTGGTTGATGGGACCCACATATGACGAAGACGTGTCGAATAGTGATTGGCTTATGCTATGCAAGAGTGGCTCTGGGCCCCTCCTCCCTGCCGTGTGCCTGCACTTTCCATTTATTTCCAAATATAAACATCCCAATAAAAATTAAAGGGAATTTCATCAAAATGACCAAAAAGGACTCGATCGCCCTCATGGTCGAAGAGGATTGGATTGTCCTTCATGGTCAAATATGTCCCCGGAGGTGATCTGTGTTGTTAATTTGGTAAAACATGAAAGAAAAATGGCTATTTTATTAATATATTGGATATTATTTGATTATTTTGATAAAAAAAAAACCCTACGATTATATTAAAATTAAATCAAATTCATTTTTTATTTTATTATATTTTTTAAATACTACAATTTAAAACCTTTTATTTTAAAAAACTATGAATTAAAACCTTTTTTATATTGCAGTAAATTAAAATTGTAGAAATACCAAAATCAAAATATACAATTTTTTGCGATAACCGTGGATTTTGGATCAGGTTATGCATGACGACATATCCATCTGAGTCATCACATGTGAATTGGCCACAAAGGCTTTGTCGGCCATTACGGTTGATTGTTAATGGATCAGCCATCACAGTCATCTTACAACACTCGCTTGTGACGATATCTTTGTAGGGTTTTTTTCATCATAAACCCGTTTGAAACATCGTTGTTGTGGTCATTCTTATGAAGGTGTGATAATCATATATGCGACAAAAAAGTTTGACTCACTGAGTTATCCACCAACCATGATTCCAAAATTTTAAGCTATATCACTGTGGTTGTCGCTCGATGTTGAAATGTCAAGTGGTCCTAGTTGCACCAAGTTCCCAAATGCTAAATCTAGTCATAGTTATTGATTTCAAATATGTCGATTTGGTGAATGTCGGATCCCTCTTTGTGACAGCTATCAATAGGCTACATCTGATAGTTTTTCCATTATTTCATGATTTTTGATATATGATTTTCTACTTGCATATAAAAAAGTAACATTTTTTAAGTGTATGGTATCATCGTAAATTTATATATACATATACATATACATATACATATATATGTGTGTGTGTGTGTGTACACACACAACACACATGTATTGGCTATATACATAGGCATGGCAATGGGGTCGGGATGTAGCAGGTTTTGTAATCCCCGGTTGTTGCCCCAGTTTGTAGTAACATCCCCCCAGCCCTGATCCCGGTCCTGACGGGTACGGGGATTAACATCTCGTCCCCGATCCAATCTCTATCAATTCCCGGCCAAACCCCGGTCAATCCACGGTCAAACCCCATGAAAAATATCTATTAGTTTGATTCTACCGGGGATCCCCGGCTCCGGTTTGAGTAACATCCCCAGGCCTCGGCCCTGTGACCCGTTTTAGCGAGGAATCCTCGTCCCCGTTCAGGTCGAGTGAACCGGGTTCCCCACCTGGTCGAGGCAAATCACAGTCCCTATATATACATAAGCAATGCAGTGGAATGTAAAAAATTGTTATAAATTGATAGTAGAAAATTAATAAATTCCCAATTAAAAATGGAATTCGAAATTTATAAAGTATTTTACGGTATTAATAGGGTATAACGCTTATTTTGTACATGAATTTATTTTTCAGTTGGTTTTAAAAAATTTAAATATGAAACTTCAAAGAAATTGTAAATATATAATAATAAATTATGAACTTAAATTTTTTAAAAATAATAATAAACAATATATAATAAATGGGTTTTCAGGGCGGACCTACTCATAGAGTAGGGGATGCACGGGCACTTGCTCGATCGTCCCATCATAATGGAAATTTTTTTATCGGTCATGATCGTCCATCCGCTTAATTTTAAAGTGTGTAAGGTTGTTAGAATGATTGGGGCACTACTTGTCTTCCCTGAGGTCATAGATTCAAATCTTTTTTGACAACAAATTTTAGTTTTTTATATTTAAAAAATAAAAACAAACAAATATACACCAAAAGAATTGAACTCAAGACCTCAGTTATAAAATAACAAAGTCTTGTCAAATGAACTACAACTATTTTTTTTCATTTACAATTGTCTCAGAGACTGTCTGTTTACCTCTTAATAGTTTCATTAAGAGACAACATCTGAATCGCTAAGAGGTGAATCTTGTTTGGTAAAAAAAAAAAATATGTTTCTTAATGGTTCTAAAAACCCTCTGAATGATTTTGTATCTTAGGTTTCCCTTAACCATTCAACACCCTAATTCTATTGTAAACAATTACATTTTATTTTGCATTGTATTATGAGAGTCTCTTAATCATTCCGACCACTTAATCATTTTGCACCAAATTATTTAGCAACTGCCACCCCTCAATAGGTTATTATTCCACTATCCATGATGTCATTAAACATATTTACCTCCATAAATTTATAAAATTATATTTTATTGTTGCATCTGTTGACGGTTCCGTAAAACAACCAAAAAAAAATATCTCGTAAAGTTGGAATTCGGCCGAGTGTAAGACGTAGTGTTGCATCTTAATCAAAAAGTCAAAGTCAGTTTCATTTGTAAAAACGTACAATATCAAATCGACACAATTGAATTTTCCTCCAAGTTAACTTTTTCCTGAGTTAAAACAACAACTTTAATAGGAGCTGTTTGACAGTTGTTGAATGGTTTGTTGCAGAATGATTAAGTGATTAAAATGATTCAAATGCTCTCGTGATATAGTACAAAATGAAATATAATTGTTTACAATAAAATTAGAGCATTGAATGATTAAGGGAGACACAAAATACAAAAATCATTCATAGAGTTCTAGAATACATTAAAAGACATATTTTTTTTTATCAAACAAGATTCACCTCTTAATAATTCATATATTATTTCTTAATGAAATTATTAAGAGATGAACAAATAACAGCTTAACTTTAAAAATGCATCTGGTTAGAAAATCTTTGTGGGTCCACCCACCATTATGGGTTTTAAAAAAAATGGAACAATTTATTACTATATTTATAAAAGAAGTTGTCTTCAAAAACACGCAAGAAATGATAACCTTCTATTTAAATAATGGAACCTACTTCATGATATTAATGTATGTAACTATAATAAATGACCTACTTTATATTTATCTATATTATCATTCGTATAAATAAATTAATTAAATAAAAACATTCCATTATTATCATTTATTATAATTTAATATTCACTAGAAGAATACTCGTGCAATGTAACGAGATACATCGAGATAATATTTCGTTTTCTTTTTGCTCTATCGATATAATACGATTTTATATGATTATGAAAAAACGACTATGTTTTTATTTATAGAAATTTGAAAAAAATATATCGATATTAATATCAAATTAACCATTTAAAAATTCTCGTTCGTTATGTAATTTTTTTTAAATTTGAATATTTTATTATAATTTAATTTATGTTTAATAACGAAATAATTTATTTTTGGTTTAATAATATAATTTTTATAAGGATAATAAACAGCCCTTATCAGGTAAGTACTTATCGGTAAAATTTAATACTATTGATTACTTATCAGGTAAGATTTTAGTCCATCAAAACGACATTGTATACAACAATTTATCCGGTAAGCGCTTAACGTGGTAAGAGTCGATCGCCCTCACTTACCGGGTAAGATTTATGGTCCTTGTCTCGCTTTTACCGAATAAGATTCTTAGTTCTTATCATATTCATCCGGTAAGGTAATGTGACTTGGTAAGCGCTTACCCGAGTAAGTGTTTAGTAAATGGCCCCTAAGTATTATGATATAAGTATAACTCAATGATTATCTTAATTATATTTTATATTTTTTATATTTAAAATAAGATGTTTATCATGTAGTTGATCATGTTTATCTGCAGTTAGTTACATGAATTCAAACATGGAGCTTTAATAACTTATATTTACGTACAATTTATTTGTAACCTCAAATTTTAAGTAATATACATTAATAAACAGTAATTTGTGCATAAAAAATAGTTTTTAATAGTATTTTTCAAATACTTTATAATATAGTAAGATATATACAAACATTTTATTATATTTTATTTTATTTTAAAATATATATATAATAGATTTTTTTTTATTATTTATCAAAAATAGATAACTAAAATTAATATTTAAAAAAACTCTAAATTGAGAATTATATTAATTATAGTGTTAAAATATTTTATAAGTTTGTCATATTTAAAAAAAAAATTTATTATTATATTAGTTATAATTCAGTTTAAAATTCTCTAGACTTAGGGGATGTTTGGTTCATGCTGGGGAATGAAAATAATCTAGGATGAAAATTTGGGATTTTGGGGAACGAGTCCATTATCTATACTATATTATAAAGCATTTGACAAAAACTCTTAAAAATCATTTTTTATGCGTAAAGTACACTTTATTAATGCATATTACTTTAAACTCAATATTACAATTAGATTGTGCGTAAGTACAACTTATTAAATCTCCATATATGAATTCGTGTAACTAACTGCAGATAAGCATAATCAAATACAAGATAAACATCTCATTTTAAATATAAAAAAATCTAAAATATAATTAGGATAATCATTGAGTTCTAAAGGATACTTAATTATTATATTTATAAAATGTTATATTATTAAACCAAAAATAAATTATTTCATTATTAAACTTAAATTAAATTAATAAAAAAACAAATTAAAGAAATTATACAAAAAATGATAACTTTTAAATAGTTGATTTGATATTAACATTAATATATTTTTTTCCAAATTTTTATGATATCTTCAAATTTATATTTTATTCAAAAATACAATCATTATTGCTTTCTTAAAAACACATAAAATCATATTATAACATCGATAGAGACAAACAATAAAATAGAACATTAAAATCGAGATGTGTCCCGCTGCATTGCACGAGTACTCTTCTAGTATTATATAATACCAAACAGTTTCTTTTATTTTCATTCTCATTGATTACTGTTTAATACCTTTAACCAAACACCCCCTTAGAGTTTTTCCTTTTGTTTTCTTCAATTTAAGAAAATAACATAGAAAATTTGCTAGAGCAAAATAGAAAACAGAACTTCAATTATCTTTCTTTTTGAAAATCTGTTGATGATGTTCTTCTTGTATGATACTTTTACACTTTAGTTTTCTTTGGATTTTTTTTTTATCCGTGGGTTTTCGGGTCGGTTTATGCACACTGACTAATCCTCTGGACGACCATGAATGCTTGAAGTTATCGCAGGAAAAGCTTCACAACCACAAGGGATTCGAGAGCACCTAGATTCAAACTCGGAGCAGATGAGATTTTTCCATTACCCTCTAAGACTGTGTGCCACAACCTAAGCGAAGACAATGAGTAATTTGTGATATATCTTTTAAGTTGACACCAATTTAATTAGTAATAAATTTATTAAAACAACTTTAAAACCCGAATCTAGCAAGCTCGAAGCCCATACCTAAAAACCAATCGGGCAAAGTTCTTTTTTTCCCAGAAACCCGAGCTTGTAACTTCACTTATTTTCACACTCAAAGTAAAGGCTTGAAAAACGATGGAGTCACTTTTTACTTACTGAAAACGGTTTTGGAAGGTCCGAGACTAGGGCCAAAAAAATCCGATTGTTGTACATCTCTAATGTGACTGTAAAAAAGCAAATATGTAAACCTAAAATTTCTAAAGATCTTGCAACATATATAAAATGATCAGAAAAAATGAAAACTGATGTAATTATTATTTGATGATAATTATTAATGAATATGAAATAAATAAATAATATTTCTTTCTATTATAATTTAAAAGAGCCAACTATTATAAACAAATATTAACATAAAAATAACCCTAGACAAGTAGACATCATATTCTCTAAAAGCAAAAATAATTTAAACTAAAAGGGTGGTGTCTAATTCGTTTGAGCTCGGCTCCAAATGTCAAAAGTGTTTGGAGGTCCCAGTTTCAAATCCGAGGAATAAAAATTTTCTTGTGACCACGCAGGTTCAAGCGCGATGACTCTGGGCTACTTGCAAAACAATTGTTTGTTCTGGGATTACTCGACTCGAATAGCGGATCGGATATGCAGATTAATATAAAAAAATTATTGCATTTTTAGTTGTTTGTAACAGAAAGATATTTTGAAAAATGGTTGATTTTGATGAGTTTATTTAAGAAAGTCAACAAGAGACGAGTAGTGATTCATTGACCAGAAGATGAAACAACTAAACAAATTTAATATAATCCACTTAAAAACTGGGATCTGAAAATATCTGATTACTCCAAGGATTCATTTGGTATGTGCTCCAGAATATGATTGAATAAAAAGAATTTGTTTGACGAAAACAAAATTAAGAAAATGTAAGATAAGATTTGTAAATTACTAAATTGTCCTTGTTAATTTAAAACTTTAAAATCTTGTACAATTCTTTTACGAAGTTCTAATTCTATCCCATCCCATTCTGTCTTAAAACACGTGTCAATGGCTTCGATGGAGAGGACATGTTTTATCTCTAATAACTTCTTCTAAGATAAGTTTTCACGTAACCTATATATATATAGTTTCACAAGAGAACAATTTAATCTTACATGATCCCAATTTTATATATATATATATATATATATATATATATATATATAATTGGGATCATGAAAGATTACATTGTTATCTTGTGAGACCATATAAATAACACTAAACTTTCATTGTAAAACATTTTGAAGGTAAAACCTTCAATGTTTTTGCTGTGAAAGTTCAATGTTTTTTGTACCTTTACATTGTTTTGCTGTAAAGTTTCAGTGTCAATTTATGGTTTCAAAAATCTGAAAAAAAAACATGACCCAACCCTATACATGGGTATGCGTATGCATGTGTGCTATGTATGTATACGCATGTATAAAACACATTTCATAAGTATCAATATACAAGTATTCCTTTGGATTCATTCCACACACCAATTGAGGTCTTTTTCTGCTGGTCACCAGCTACATACATAATAAAAAACAAAAACTCAAACCATACAATCTGTCATCCTCAAAAAAAGACTACAATTCAATCTCACACAACCAAATATACCCGACCACACGCATACCATACGATCGATACCAGGGACCATCAACGCTCATGGATCAACCGCCCAACAACCATTCTGTCACGGTCCAATCAACGGCCAACCATGGAGCATGTAATCATCTTCAAAGTGTGTAACATCTAAGCCCACCCCCCATGTAGCAACAAATTGTATATATGCTCCTCCGGTATAAGTAGCTGACTTATATGATTCCAGTACGTATGCTGGAAGTTGCGTTTATCTTCAGGGAGTGTTCCGGGATATAGGTTAAACCTGTTGTACCAGAATCAATCAAGTTTCTCAATATCACTACCATCTTCTGATTGACATTCAGGGTATGAACCACTTAGGGTTCTTTTGGTATACCGGACGGGACAGAACAAAACAAAAATAACCGTTCCACGTTTTATGTGGAACAAAGTGAAACAGACCTATATTTTACCAACATAACCTCAAAATAAAAGTTAATTCCCTTCTAAACATCAAATACGCCTCCCTCTTTACAGTTTATTCATTCTTTAAATTTTATTTATTGTATTTTTTGCTTCTTAAACTTTCACTTTACTATCCTCGTGAGGTTTCTAAATTTTGGTAAATTTATGTAATTTATTAAATACTAATAATAAAAAAATAATATAGAAAAGGTATAAAGTAAAAATTGGAAACCATATAAACTTTTTATTTTGGTGTCATTTTAATCGTTTTGATGAAAACTTTCTAATGATGCATCTTTGTTATAATTTTTTTTTATTTATCATAATTTAATAAATTATATAAATTAATCAGAATATATAAAAGATATAAACAACTCATTAGGGGTAAATTAGTCATTTTATATGTTCTGTCATGTCGAGTTATGTCTTAACGAATGCCGAACTCCTGTCATGTCCTATCCTATCCTATCCTATCCTATCCTATCTGTATACCAAAGGCAATCTTACTGTGCACAACACTAAAATGGTGCAGGATTTGGTGTGTTCATTAATTTACCTATTTAACTAATAGGTGAACAACCCCATTAAACTACCTGGTAGGTCAGAGTTGCACTAAGTTTAAGATGTGGCAGTGGTAATACATATATAGACGAAATAAAGGGGGGGGGGGGGTGGAAGAAGTTGAGCAGAATGATGAGGTACCTTTTTCCTTAACGCTAATCTGTAACGAATCTAGAGTGATAATGCCGTCAGTGAGTGGAAGTAGCTCAAGCTTGATGGTTGCCGTAGATCGAGAAGGAACACATCTGGTGCAAAAAAACAGTACCTTCATAAATCTCATAAATAAACCAAACAAGCCTAATATGTCCCACCTAGTAGCTGGGGTCTAAGGAGGGTAAGATGTACACAGACCTGCCCTCTACCACCCACTAGGTGGGGTTTAGGGAGGATAAGATGTACACGGACCTGCCATCTACCACCCAATAGGTGGGGTCTAGGGAGGTTAAGATGTACACAGACCTGTCATCTACCACCCAATAGGTGGGGTCTAGGGAGGTTAAGATGNAATAGGTGGGGTCTAGGGAGGTTAAGATGTACACAGACCTGTCATCTACCACCCAATAGGTGGGGTCTAGGGAGGTTAAGATGTACACAGACCTGCCGTCTACCTCAAAGTAGAATCCATGAAAAGACACCTGGCTTGTGAAAAGTGTGTGAAAACGAGAAAAGCAGGTACGCATAAATTTTGAAAAAACTGGATAAATCATCTTGTAAATCTTGGAAAAAAATTCAGAAGTCATAGAGGAACAAGATGAGAATTTTTACCCTAGAGGAACTCTACTCTGCAACCACAAATGTGTGCATCCCAGATCACTTTTTGGAAGTACGTCAGTGATGGAAATTGTTTGCTCATTGAAGGAGCCGGAATGTGTCCCAAATTCATCACCGCGTCTCTGATTTTCTATCACATTAGACGCTGAGCTGAGTCTCTTCAGAGAAATACTCTGTCTATCACCACTGAATCGCCCAGCTGCTGACTCGGAGGAAACATCAAACGGGCTTGTAGGTGAAGCAGGTGTAGAAGTTAAGGACACCACAGAAGGAAGTGAAGTAAAGGAGGCCGGAGCAAGCACTGTTAGTGTTAGATCTTCAGATGTCAGATTTGAAGCCTGAAGAGTTAAAACCTGACCAAAATGAATTTTTATGAGCTTCCACGTCTATTCACTTGGTTTTATCATCATAATCACGAGTTCTGTTTTTCAGATGGAAACCTGAACGGGTAATTGAGGAACTCTCTCATCTGAACCAAGAGCTGGTTTCGACATTTGAGATGCAACGGAGATCAAGAGATCCCTTGACAAACATGGTCGCCAACTTGTTGGTTGCTTGAAGAACAACCTAGATTCTGCATCCAAAATATATTAGTATATAACACATCTTTATATTTATATATATATATATATATATATGTATGTATGTATGTATGCATATATATGTATTTTTCATTTTTTGGGGGGTTTTCCCCTGAACCTCCCTCTATGTATGTGTGTATATATATATGTGTGTATGTATGTATATAGGAGAAGCAACCCATGCATTCAGGAAGTACATAACTAAATGAATTACCAGTATAGTTGCATCGACATGATACTAGAACAGCATATTTATCAGCAAACATTACACCACGGTCTACATTAGAGGGGCCATGAACACTCGATGTTGCAGTTCCAGCCTGCGAATGTGATGATCGAGGACTTCTATCAATTAGACCCTTACTGCTCCTCCACAATGACGTTGCTGGTTTCAGAATGAAGGAGTGTTCTTCCCCTCTCCTGTCAACGTATGTCAGAAGTAATTTAGGATAGGCAACATAGTGCATACAACTTAAGATCAATATTACTATTTAATATTGAAAAATCCTAAATATAACCTATTCGTTCTTTAAGGAATCAAATAAGGAGTTACAACATGATAATTACTCGAATAGCAAGATGCAACAAAATGATGTTTTACCAAACAAGGGAGCTACAACATGATAATTAAAGAAAGAAGCAAGGCTGCAGTTGCTTTTATTTTACAAGTACAGTCTTACATTTGCTCATTATTTGACCATGGAAGTCATCTGCAAGTAGGTCCACCTATAGGTGGTTGCCCACAATTCACCTTCTCTGACATACTGAACTGAAGAAAAGAAGCGATAATACAAATATTCAAGGACTTATTTTGAGCAAGAAGCACGCAGATTGTATGAGGTCATACATCGCACAAAGAAGTTTCATCATCTGAGAAGCAGACATGATTCAGCATGCTACTTGCTACAGGCCAAGGATAAGACAGAAAGATAAGTTGGATAAATGTACGGGCCAAAATCTGGATTGCTGATAGCCTAGCGATCAACAAACTGAAGATCAAACGAAATTGTATAAAAAAATAACCCAATAAAAAGAATTTGCATGCTTTCACCTAGGTCAAGAACAAATGGATTTCAAGTTAGGGAAGGAAGAAAAAGGAAACCGAGGAATATAGTGGGTGGGATGAAATTCTCCATATAGAAAACTGCTAAATTGGAATCAAGATGTATACGACTCGATCCTTCAGTTTTGTCATATTAACTTGAACCTACACCATAACCGATGTTTCACTGGCAACCACTCACAGAAGAACCTTCACTCTTGCCTGCCATGGGTTAGACCCTTCCCATATCCCAGAACTGTGTCACCTCAAAGGCCAGTAGGTCATACACAAATTAGTAAACTACTGTTACCTAACCTACTATCATGGAAAAGAGATAATGATCGGTTTCATGAATAGCAGTGATTTTCTAAGATGCTTCAAATTGAACAAGACCATCAATGAGAGTTTTGTGGTAAAGTGATTGTAATGGTCTACATTCAACATACTTTGACATCTCAATTGTAGTCCTCTAAGATTGATATGACACAAACAACCAACATAAACGAAATCTTTCTTCTATCCCGATTAGTACAGAGGTTGTTTCCATGAAGACCTCCGGCTCGAGAAAAAGTTTTGAGAAGTTACTAAAGAGCACGAGACAAGAGATAGTATATGCAAAATTAGAGTGTGTAGCGAAAAGAAGTACAGTAAAGGCATTAGAATAGTATAACAAGCAAGTTTTCCAGATCTCCAGACCTAGCTAGCTATCACGGGAATCGGCACTCGTAACTACTGGAAAGGTCTAAGGCCGCCAACATAAATAACAAAGTAACAAACAACCTACATACGAATAACAAATTGAGAATAGAATAACCTGAGGGCTAAATCTGGCAAGCTGTGGTCATCGCCTGCTTCAATACATGCAATTGGTAAAGACAAAGGGGGTCCCCCTTTCGAAGCCTCCTCATGTATAATTGTTATTGTATCCAAGTATATCACAATATCTGGTACGTGTGCAGGAGAAACGTTCTGCATGACAGTAAAATCATAATTTAAATAGATGAAAACATTAGTTAGTTACTATTTGCAGTACGCTTACATATCACAAAGTTCAGTTTCTTAACAGAAGTTTAAACTTGGAAAAGAAGTTTGAACCTTTATCTGAACGCAAAGAAGATCTTCTGTATTGCAATCAGCAGCAAAAGAACAGATCTCCACAGGTTGTATGATTTCAACTTTCCTCCTCCACCGTCTGCCTGGTATGTAAATGCCTTCTAGTCCACAGCGAACAGAAAACCTTTCTGGCTCCAGCGTCACACCTCGGAAAGACATAAGTCCTTCACTCTCACCTTTTTCATTCATTCCAGACTTCTTACTTGAAAACTGATCCTGATCTTCTAGATCAAGGCTTGGTATAGAATTATTGGGTGAAACAGGTGGTACAGTGTTAGGAGGAATTGAGGACATGGAATAACTTCTGAAGTTACCAAACGAAAATATCGGAGAAGCAGATGAGCCTGAGGAATTGATCTTTGTGGATGAGCCACGAGTAATTGAACCAGAACCCAATTGCGGAGGAGATACAGAACGAGATGGAGCAGGTAAAGAATTTTCCAAAGGAAGCAACCACTTCAACAGATCTTCGCAAGGGTCCTGATTTGAGTGAGTTCGGTTTTCTGCAGCCTCAGTCAATGTTTTCTCTTGATATTTTTCGAACTGGATAATTTCTAAGACTGGATCTTTCAAACAGTCCACACCAATGTTTACCTGTAAAAGCACCTGCATCCTTCCAAACAAGAAAATAATGCAAATCAGTAATAATGCATCCTTTCAATAAAATAACTCTAATACACCGAGAAGTAATGGCCACAATCACTTTGGGGGTTAACACATTTAGCAATATACATGTGTAGCATTAAGGAGGTTGACATAAAAGAATCAGAGGACAACCTGTAAGTTGGAAGTGACGTATAGAAATGATGACTAATGGTTCTCACAAAGAAAGAACTATCATATAACTCAACTCAGCTGGATTATGTATCTCTGTAAGGCAGATAAAGCTAAACTAGAAGAAATCACAAACCCTTGCACTGCTATACTACACCAAAATGCATGGTGCACAGTTCCCTCTCTTGCTTTCTACTTGTGGCGTGGTACTTGGGTGTATTGCCTCTATATCCTACAAGAGAAGTACAAGAAGCAACAAGAACACAGTCCCTACTTTAGCATGATATGGGCATCATCTATGCTTGACATGTTGGCTCACGGTGTATCTAAGTTCACATTGAATTTTCACATGATTATATTGGAACCTATACGACAGGCTTCCCATGCTAGAATGGTGTTGCCAACCCCACCCTAAAGAAAGAAAGGTAGGCACCAGCCCAAATTCCTAACAAACTAGACACCTACCAAAATTTAATCACAGAATGACACCCCATAATAGTTCACTTACGTTGTCCTATTTTCGTCTTATCTACATTTCCTATTGGTGCTTTTACCCTACCTGAATTTGTTTGGGTTTAAGACTCGTTGGCTTCAGTTTAGTTAAGCATTAAACCAAACCAAACGAACCCAGTATATTCCACTCACTTAGTTAAGTATATGGCTCGAAAACCAATTAGTGAGAAGCTTATCAAAAGCATTAACAGGTAATGCAGATATGTCATCCTAAAACATGCCTACACCTTAAACTGCATGGTTCGCCACATGTGCTCTTCAATTCCTAGACGTTTAAATTGATATCATGCACATGAGAACCAATCCGCCAACCCTAAAACAAAATACTTTCAAACAAAGTAAATTGAAGATCAACTTACAGTCCTATTTGTCCAATCTCTAAGAACTGAACCATTCTTTTATGTTATTTTTATTTATCAAGCACTACTGTCTAGGTGCTCTACTATCAGATGAATTTAGCGCACGCTAACACAAAATTAACACATAATAATCTGATAAAAAATGTGAGCCTAACTTTACCTAAACATACAGCTCTGCGTTGCTAACAGACTAGCAGATAAAAAATAGTAAAACTGTAATGCACCTCATTACGGAAACATACCACTATATCTCCATTAGCAAGTGAGCTACACTTAAACCCATTTCTTGCCACTCCACCTGAGGTACTAGCATCAAGATTTCCTCTATCAACTGACGCCTTCAGGAGGGGGTTCTTATCAGCACCCTTGATGGATTCCACATCGTGTGCAGTGAACTTCCCTCCAATCATTTCTGTTGATTCTCGGAATGTTTCCTGTGTTTTTCTTTTTGACCAAAGTGGCTCATCTGCCTCAGCAGTTCGTGCAAAAAAATGGGAATTCCTAAATCTTTGCAACAGCATTTCAGTTTGCCTTCTGTGATCTTCCATCCTGAGAAGAGATTCACCTGCGGATACATCCTTCTTTGGGTTAGTCTTGACTTCCAAAATATTATTAGCATTTTCATCTAAATCGTGAGCATCAGTACTTAAGATCACTTCGTGAACAGGTGCAGATCCATGCATAATCTCACCGTTTTGTTTTTTGGCATTTCGGCCATTGCCATTTTTACTCATCATTTCAGCAACCTTGAACGGAGTGATAATTTCTGTGTCCTGCTTATATCCGGACAAGCATGCTAGTATATGAACTTGTTCTCCTGGAAATACAGAAAATATATTTTTTTAAATGGAGAAGAAAATAGGAGAGGGGACTATAAAAAAAATCCCTCCTTACAGGTAGAATGGCTGAACCCCACGTTAAAACTAATTCAAGGAGGAGATTTGTAAAAAAAAAACAGCTACCTGGGAAAACAAAGGGGCGGTCGAAAGATCTAAAAGATAGCATATCTGGTTCTTCACTCCAACTCTCAGGAAGTTCCTCTGCAAAAGTGATAAAACACCAATTATAGTTCTATACATGGTGCATAAAGAAACAACAATAGAAATCATACCAGCCATTATTAAAGTGCCTTTTTGAGTATTATTAGCATAATACTATTAACCATGTTTACAGTTATTTGTCCAGAGCATTTGGCCCAAGTACATGGTTAACTGTTTTAACGCCACGGAACTCGAAAAGTTTCAGGTTCCCTTTTTCTATGATCCCTGGAACTATTTGTCAGTTTCAACAGAAGATGGACTAATATTGACACAAGTTACTCAATGGAAATCAATTAACCATGCTCTTCGTATCTTAAACCGGATGCCAACCGATGAAGTTTGTATATATTTTCTTTGTCTTGAAGTGTAATGTAATCAACGAGGTTCATATATATTGTTTGTCTTTGCATTAGTTGAGGATGAGCACCAATATGCCCTGCCAATACTTTTCGTTGTCTTATAACATCATAACAGTCAGAGCCCTTAAAACCTTGAATTCAGGAGAGGTGTTTTGTATGATGAGAACTTTGATTCTTTTACAACAAGGTGAAACAACTAACAAAAATATTAATAGCATTACCTAAACATAAATGGCATAGCTCAAGGAAGAATTCATTAAACTTTGTGTTCTTAAACAGCAACCAAGAATCATTTTCCCCAGTTGGATTCATCATAAATAGTCGACGAAGAAACTTGATACACATGAATAATGGTGACTCATGAATTTCAGTTGCAGGTCCATCCAAAACACAATTCTATATTCAATTAAAGAAGCACCATAAAAAAAATTCTATGCAAGGCATGCAAGCTAGATTTATTAGTAATGATCAGTAAGCATGTCAATGGCACAGACAGGGAAAACATGTGGCAGTTAATTTAGTGTAAGGGAAGAGGCAACGTAATAACAGAAACACATCCAACTTTTAGCAACATCAGCCATACCAGACTCCATAAGGTATAAATGTTCTACCTTAAAAGTGGACCTCATGTAAAAAATATGAAAGAGGATTTTCTGATTTTAGGAAGTCATAGCTTAATATCATTGGTTCACCTGTATAACAGATGCATCAAGTGGAAAACATTCTACTATAAGTACTACCTTTACCTCCAAGAAACACAAACAGAAGATACTTGTAACAGAATAAATGTTTGCATGCAGTATGATGATCATGCTGATCAAGATTTAGAAGAAGATCACATGTGAAGTATCATAAGCAAAACTGTGCCATCATTTGCAGACAATTGTGCTTCATAAGAAATATAATATACTAAGAGAAATGGCAAGGGAGTACTGCATGGAATGGTGATCCATCCTTCTTCTTCACAAACATCTATGTGTTTATCCACAATAGGTGCTCCATTCTTCGTACTTAAGCCCCCAAAGGCACCATTTTCACTCCCTGTTCCTTCACTTCTCCCATCAAAATTATCAATCAAAGACGCTAATGGAAACGAATCTTCAGCTACAAGATCCTCTAATGTTGTAGTTGGCTTCCTATTGTTTGGTTCTGCTTGAGCTTGCGGAAGTAGAGTTTGTGGTGGTGGAGCTTGTGGCACTTGAGCTGCAGTCTGTTGGGACCGCAGCCCCAGAAAATTCATTGCCTCACCAAGAGTTTATCTGAAATATAAATGATAAGTTGTATTCAGTATAGCTCTAAACACATAGCTGAACCTGTAGAAAGTTTGCTCAATGAAATATTGATCTATAATATATAGGCTAGTCTTATCAATCAAGCTAAAACAAGTTCCTGTTGCAACTTTTATCCAGGTCCTTTCTTGTTCGCACCAGCTCATGATTCGTGACCTATCGTCACACAAACAAAAAATAATCTTGAACCCGTTTCACATTGCTTACAAGTAGTCCATCCCTATAAGGCTTGTGGGAAATCACACACAAATGTTTGAATTGGCAACTAATCATCAGCAATTTTGCTGCTTCTTTGGATTGATTTATGTCAAAGACAAATTAATGAAATTACTAAACTAATATAGTGTAAGAATTTCTTTAACTTCTTACATGCTTAAAACATTCAACAGTTTTTTCCAGATCAACCCTGTAATGGACCTTTAGGTGGTGTTTGCATTAGCGATCAGAGGTTTGAAATGGGATTTGGATCATTTGGTTCAAATTCAAATTCCAATTCCAAGCAACATATTGATTTCCTGAACAGGTTATCAAATCATATTTAGATCATACGGAGATTTACTAGAAACCAAGCACTATCAGTAAGAAAAATGAGATTAAATGCTCAAAACATTCAACACATTTTTCTTGAACAATCCTGTAATGAACCTTAGGTTAGTGTTTGCACAGAGATCAGAGGTTTAAAATTAAATTTAGATCCATTTGATTCAAATTTCAACTTCAATTTCAAGCAGAGGAATGGGATTCTTAAACACAACCCTGACTTATATCCATATCATACAAAGAGATTTACTAGAAACCTCGCATTACCAATAACTACTTAATATCATGATCTTCATAGTATGCATCCTAATTCAGTTTACTTCCATCCAAATGACAATATATTTGAGTAATTGTACTTCAAAACAACTTTACCAGTTAAATATGTTCCCGGATTCGATCTCATGATCCCACACATATTAGCAAAATTTACTGAAGTAGAGTACAAACTAGGGTTTTGGAAATTTGTAAATTCAAATGTATAAAGTGTAGACAATTGTGTATGTTCTACACAACACGAATGAGATAAATGATGGAAATAGATGTAGGAAACTGACCTAATCGGAGATTATGACGGAGAAGATACTGGTCGCCGATCGACTTGATATGAATTGGTATGGAATTTAGCAGGAAAACTGTTTGATTTTTGTAGGGCTAAGCCCTAACTTGTGCAAGTTCTGGATCTGGATTTCTTGGGGGTTAAAACTATATATGCTTCACACCGCGGTTACAAATTTGGGGTCTCCGTCAAACTTCTGTTCCAACTTTTGTTTTTAACATGTGATTTGTACATCCCGCATCAAATGTAATACAAACATGTTATTATAAGGTGAACTTGTTTGGTAAAAAAAAAAAATCTAAAAAAATCCAATGAATTTTAGTGTTTGGAATGATTAAGTTTTTAAACAATTTTTTAGAACAAATAAGTTCTTGAACATTTCAAAACATGTTAAATAACTTCTTGAACAATTTTTTGAAACAAATAAGTTTTTGGACAATTTAAAATATGTTAAATAACTCATTGGACAATTTTTGAAACAAATAAGTCTTTGAACAATCCAAAACATGTTAAATAACTTCTTGGACTTTTCTAAAACATGTTGGATACATTCTTATGACTTGTACAACCAGTTAAAGTGGTAAAATAGTGAAAAAGTGCGAAAAAACCTAATGAACATTCATATTTTAAACGATTAAGTCCCTAAATATTTTTTCAACCAAAAAGTATTTAGATCTATAAAATTAAACAAATATAACAAAAAAGTACTTACATTTACAAAAAATAATTACATTTAAAAAAAATTGATAAAATTTATTTTAATTAAAATTAAAATATATTTTGTCAGTGATTTTTCAGACAAAAAAATTTAAAAAGAATTA